>NC_142809.1:44029063-44128142 GCF_049724085.1 Artemia sp. Qi Xiang Cuo | reverse complement strand
TTTGTGTGTGTGTATGTGTGTGTGTAAGTTTTTGTGTGCATTTAAGTTTTTGTGTGCATGTAAGTTTTCGTGTGCATGTGTAAGTTTTTGTATGCTTCCCAAATCATAATTTTCTGAAAGGACACGCCTATGAATGTTTATGAAATCTAGCTTATAAAAGTCAAAAATAGCAAATTAACCATCCCAAATCATAGGTTTCAGTCAACACACACCTAGGAATGTCTATGAAATCCTGCTCAGAAAAGTCAAAAAATATCAACCCACACACCCCCAAATCATAGGTTTCAGACGTCACACACCTACGAAAGAATAAGAAATCTGGTTCTGAAAAGTCAGAAATAGCAAATTACAGATCACAAATTATAGGTTTCAGACACCACTCACCTATGAAAGGCTAAGAAAACTAGCTCATAAAAGTCAAAAATAGCAAACTAGTCATCCCAAACTATATGTTTCAGACAACAAACACCTATTAAAGGCTAAGAAAACAAGCTAAGAAAAGTCAAAAGTAGCAAACCACCCACCTCAAATCATAGATTTCAGACACAATAAACCTATGAAAGACTAAGAACTCCAACTCATAAAAGCCTGAAATAGAAACTCACACATCACAAATCATATGTTTCAGACAACACACACCTACGAAAGACTAAGAAATCCGTTTATGAAAAGTAGAAAAGATCAAACTGCACATCCCAAACTATTTGTTTCAGACAACATTCACCTACGAAATACTAAAAAGCCTTAGCTCAGAAAAGCCTGAAATAGCAAACTACACATCCCAAATCATAATTTTCTGACAACACATACCTATGAAAGGCTAAGAAATCTAGCTCAGAAAAGTCTAAAATAGCCAACTACTCATCCCAAACTCGATGTTTCAGACACAACAAACCTATGAAATTCTAAGAAAACAAACTCAGAAAAGCCCTAAATAGTAATTTACGTATCCAAAATCATTAGTTTCAGACAGCATTCACCTACGAAATACTAAGAAACCTTAGCTCAGAAAAGTCTGAAATAGCCAACTACTCATCCCAAACTCGAAGTTTCAGACAACAAACACCTATGAGTGATTAAGAATCCTAGCTCTGAAAAGTCCAAAAAGCAAACTACACCTCCCAAATCATAATTTTCTGAAAGGACACACATATGATAGGCTAAGAAATCCAACTCAGAAAAGTCAAAAATAGCAAATTAACCATCCCGAATCATAGGTTTCGGTCAACACACACCTATGAATGGCTAAGAAATCCAGCTCAGAAAAGTCAAAAAAATAGCAATCCACACACCCCAAATCATTGGTTTCAGACACCACACACCTACGAAAGACTAAGAAATCTGGTTATGAAAAGTCGGAAATAGCAAATTACATATCCCAAATCATAGGTTTCAGACAACACTCACCTATGAACGTATAAGAAACATAGCTCAGAAAAGTCATAAATAGCAAACTAGTCATCACAAAATATAGGTTTCAGACAACAAACACCTATGAAAGGCTAAGAAATCCAGCTCAGAAAAGTCAAAAGTAGCAATCCACCCATCCCATATCATAGGTTTCATATAACACTCTCCTATGAAAGACTAAGAAATCCAGCTCAGAAAAGTCAAAAATAGCAAACTACATATCCAAAATCATCGGTTTCAGTCAACATACACCAACGAAAGACTAAGAAACCTAGCTCAGAAAAGTCAAAAATAGCAAACTATTCATCCCAGACTATTGGTTTCAGACTTCATTCACCTACGAAATACTAGAAAACCTTAGCTCAGAAAAGCCTGAAATAGCAAACCACACATCCCAAATCACAAGTTTCAGACAACATTCACATACGAAATACTAAGAAACCTTAGCTCAGAAAATTCTGAAATAGCCAACTACTCACCCCACACTCGTAGTTTCAGACAACAAACACCTTTGAGTGAATATTATTCCTAGATATTTAATGTCCATAAAGCAAACTAAACCTCCCAAATCATAATTTTCTGAAAGGACACAAATATGATGGGCTAAGAAATCTAGCTCAGAAAAGTCAAAAATAGCAAATTAACCATCCCAAATCATCTGTTTCTGTCAACACACACCCATGAAGGGCTAAGAAAACCAACTCAGAAAAGTCAAAAAAATAGCAATCCAGACATCGCAAAACATTGGTTTCAGACACCACACACCTACGAAAGGCCAAGAACTCCGGGTCTGAAAAGTTGGAAATAGCAAATTACATATCCCAAATCATAGGTTTCAGACAACACTCACCTATGAACGGCTAAGAAACCTAGCTCAGAAAAGTCAAAAATAGCAAACTAGTCATCCAAAACTATATGTTTCAGACAACAAACACCTATGAAAGGCTAAAAAATCCAGCTCAGAAAAGTCAAAAGTAGCAATCCACCCATCCCAAATCATAGGTTTCATAGAACACACGCCTATGAAAGACTAAGAAATCCAGTTCAGAAAAGTTAAAACTAGCAAACTACACCTCCCAAATCATAGGTTTCAGTCAACATACACCAAAGAAAGACTAAGAAACCTAGCTCAGAAAAGTCAAAAATAGCAAACTATTCATCCCAGACTATTGGTTTCATACTTCATTCACCTACGAAATACTAGAAAACCTTAGTTCAGAAAAGCCTGAAATATCAAACTATACATCCCAAATCATAGTTTTCTGACAACTCATACCTATGAAAGGCTAAGAAATCCAGCTCAAAAAAGTCGAAAATAGCAAACTACACATCCCGAATCATAGGTTTCAGACACCACTCACCTCTGAAAGACTAAGAAATCCAACTCAGGAAAGTCAAAAATATCAAACTACATATCTCAAATCATATGTATCACTCAACACACATCAACGAAAGGCTAAGAAACCTAGCTCATAAATGCCAGAAATGGCCAACTACTCATCCCAAACTATTGGTTTCAGACAACTTTCACCTAGGAAATACTAGGAAACCTTAGCTCAGAAAAGCCTGAAGTAGCAAACTACACATCCCAAATCATAGGTTTCAGACAACACACATCAACGAAAGCCGGGTGCTCGGGGAGAGCCATTGAGGGTATGTGGGTCCCTTGCGGGTCGGTGGTCCTTTGGGAGCTCGGGGGACCTTTGGGGACCGGAGGATGGGCTTTGGGGTCCGGAGATGGCAGTTGGGGGTCTGGGTGGGCCTTTGGGGCGTCGGGAGGGCCTTTGGGTGCCTGGGGGACTTTTGGGGCCCGGTGGCGGGCCTTTGGGGGCACTGGGAGGGCCTTGGGGGGGCGGGGGGTCACTTGAGGACCGATTGGTCCTTTGGGAGCCCGGTGAACCTTTGGGGGCCGGGGGAGGGCCTTTGGGGGCCGGGGCGCCCCGTTGGCAGCCGGGGGGACAATTGGGGACCGGTGGAGGGCCTTTGGGACCCTGATGGTCTTTTGGGAACTCGATGGGCCTTTGGGGGCCCGGGGATGGCCGTTGAGGGTCTGGGGTGGGCCTTTGGGGGCGCCGGTGGCTCTTTGGGAGCTTGTGAGACCTTTGAGTGTCCGGGGGCAGTTGGGGGCCTGGGGGACATTGGGGGCCCGGGGGGGGCCCGTGGCCCCCTGGGGGCCCCTTGGAGCACGGCGGGCGTCCGGGGGGGGTGGGGGCGGAGGAGTGAAACCCTTTGGGGTTGGGTTAGAGGACCTCACAACACTTTTCAAATGAAACTTGTGTATTATAACGACCAGAGAGTTTCACCATTAAATTCTCTTCTAAAATCTCTTCAAAAATCTTCTTTCAAAATGTCTCTATCTGTTTCACCAAAATAATTCCATAGCCTGTCTAACACGATTTCGCCCAAATAATCACTAAACGCAAATTCAACGTTTTCCTTTGTTATTTGCATCTCTGTGCTAACTCATTTCAAATTAATAGGAAACCTTCGCGCGCGCTAAAACAATTCATCGCTAAGATGTTTCTTGCCTAATTGTTTCCATTATATTTGGTTGTTATTATCCGTGAGAGTTCGACCAGTAGAACTGTTCCTGAGGCAAAGACATTTATGACTACGAGCTATTCCTGAAGCAATTAATGCCACACATTACTAAACATTGTTTGGTAATACTTTGATTGAAAACTGACAGCAAAGTGAGAAAAATACTGTTTTTCCATTCTCACTGACAAAAACCATCAAACACACATAAATTGCTGTTGACATCCATGAAAGTGAGAAAGTTCCTGTTTTTCATTCTCACTGACAAAAACAATAAAACCATCCATAAATGTGACAAAATTCCTGTTTTTCAAATTCTCACTGACAAAAACCATAAAACATCCAGTTTTTTCAAATTCTCACTGACAAAAGTCCATAAACCACGTGGTTCTATGCCCATATTTGGTGTGGGTACAGTATTCTATGCCCATATATGGACTCCCGCTGGGAGTAGCACCCCCCTTTATACTTGTGTCCCAAAAATATTTAATGGAGGGTATAGGAATTTTCAATACTGTATAATATTTATGCTGTTGTGATAACCTATCGCATACTGACATCTATTAGGGATGCGATAGAAAGTATTAGACGGCAATATGTGGTATTGAGGTATCTTTTCAAGAGAATACTTGGTACACTTAAAAGACCGTATCATTGCTGATAAGTGGGCAATTTTCACTTAGTCCCTAACTAATACTATCATTTGTTGACGACATGCAGTACCCCTATCCTAAGGTTAAAATGCCTGGACGCTGAAAGAAAATTCAAATGCAAGCTTCGTTTAGGATCAACAGACAGCCACTGATCCACGGGCCGTTCGAAGTTGAGAGGGCAACTAGAGTAAGCTTCCTTGAGTACTGTGGCTGGAGTGGGGAGGCAATGTGATGAAAATTTTTCAGAAGATAATTGAGTTTGTCATTTGCTTGTTCACATATACTTTCTTAGGGGGAGGGAGGGGGGGGGCGGGAGATATCGATGTTAATTTTTGCCTCGGATGCCACCAACTTCGGGAATGGCCATGCTGACTTAAGAAACGTTTGATAATCTAGATTTATTGCAGAATTTGTAAGACTATGACAATTATTATCACAGTGTAAGAGCATGGGCATATCAGGATTTTGTTTGGGGAAGGGGGTTATTTTTTTTTGGGGGGGGGGGGTTAAGCCACGTAATCTCCTTCTAGGATACAGTCTTGGGTAAGAGAAATTCGTGGCTAGAAAGATATAAAATGTGCACTAGTGTGTAGCATAGTTTGGTGCTGTCGTCTGGCAAGACACTGATCATTAAGGTGTACAGATTGGATCAAATAGTCTTTGAACGCAAATGGTGATATTTGTGCTCAGTATCCGTTAGAAAATACGGGGGATATCAAGCTTCGGTAAAGTTAAAGATGTACTATAACCTTTTCAATTAAGGTTTTTACTATTTTGGTTACACGTACCAAAGCCAGAGTGGAGGACAGAAAAGGGAAAGCCACAATCATAGGTATAACGGGGACGGGCCTGCAGGAGAATGGCGGGGCCGGTACTATAATTAAAATTTGTAATAGAGAGCCCCCCCCCCCAAAAAAAAAAGTTGAAGTGGAAATAGACTGTGCTTTTCTTAAAACCAAAATTTGAATAAATTAATCTTTTAAGAACGCGAAATAAATAACGTTTCATATCAATAATCACTGAGGATATGTTAGGAATCCAATCAGGATATCAATAGTTGGCGAAAAACCTTGGCCACTGGGACCTATCCAAGGAAGATCAGTTTGGGAATAGAGGGGTGGCAATTGCCCCCCTTCTAGATTTTGAAAAGTGCCTCATCTTGGTGTTTTAACTGAAAAATTACCAACACCCATTTATTGAAAAAAATACCTTTTATGTATATTAATTTTATAGAAAATTGAAAACTTACCCAATCCTACTTTTCTGTGAATCGTTGCCCCTGGACATGTCTCGTACCTAATCGAACATAAATTATCTTTGAAGCATTAGCAAAAGAAAAGAGGTATCACTTGGATGCAGAGTCGTTACTAGCCAAAATGTTCGGGGGGGGGGGGGGCAAGAGATTTTACCAGCTGGCTGGTTATTTTTACAGACTGTTTTTGTCAAAAATTAGCATAATATTCGTTTCAGATACAATACGTAAAATAACTGCAAGAGTCAGTAAAACGGCTGCACTCACCAACCGAGTGTCAGATTTCGGTACCTATCATGTCACTATCTTAATACAGTTTATTTAACCAAACGGAAAATTGCGGCACCATATTTAAAATCACGACAGGAGTCGGTAAAACTGCTGCGTTTACCGACCAAGTTCGAAATTTCTATAGATGAAATGCCAGTATTTTTGTGGTCTTTATTGAATCGAACAAAGAATTTTAGCAGCGTTCTTTTTTTACCGAGTGACCAAAAACATTGGGGGGGGGGCGCCCCTCATACGTGACGGCCCTGCTGGGATGACTCTGGGACTATTTCATATAGACTGGCTGAGGATAGAAGTTTTTAAAAGTTGGATGGGGAAAGCCTTAACATCTTAGCATCTTCCCCAGAAATATTAGTGTTGAGGTATATGTTCCTCTGAGTCAAGCAATTTTGTGACAAGTCTGTAACTGTAATTCGCACCAAAAGGAGGTCCTTATATCACTAGCCTCATTAGTCTAAGATCTATCCATTCACCGAAATAGAACCATGATATTACTTTGACTTTTTCTTTGAGAAAGATTTAAACTCACTTGAAAAAAATGACAAAATCATCGATTTCAATCGGATCGTCGAAAATGGTCGATTTCAACGATTTTCAACTAGTTTTCGACGTATTTTTAATCTAAAAAAATCTCTATTCTGAATTTCAAACTTAATTTTGTAAATGGAAAGAACTGTATCACAATTATGGGATGACACCGCAGTTTTTGTGTTTCGCTGGACACGCACATATTAAGCTGAAGACCTCGTTGTTAAGTTTGTATAAGTTTTTTAAGCTGCCAAGTTTCGTTGTTAAGTTTACAAAATACTAGAAGGCTGCGATGGTTCAAATGTTGCTATGTTACCAGGGACATACGCAGGGGCTGGACCTCGGGTTCGGGTCCTTGCCTCAAAACCCTGAATTTCTGGATACTTCCTAACGAAATTATCGAAAAAAATTAGACTTTTTATTATCCCCCCCCTGGACAAAAAACCACATGCCTGCCTGTATGCTACTCACCACAAGTTTTACAGGAGAGTGGAAAGCAGAAAAGAAAAAAAAGAAAAAAGCATTGGGCGTTCTGATTTTTATTAACGAATATTTGCTTATACATCATATATTCTGTGTGGTCTATTTGTACTGTTGGGTATATTTTTAAATTTATAGTCGAATTTGACAAAATTTGCCAAAAATGTAGCTTTATGATTGGGAGATACAATTTCGATATTAAAAGCTCTAAATCCTAACTGTTTTTGCATTTGAGAAAGGAGTTATACGATAAATTATTTAAAAAAAAAACGACTAATTACTTAATTTGGAAAACGAGATGAATCAATCGATCAAGCGCATCGGTTCTAATAGTAAAAATGTCATTTCGACAAAATATGTAACATAACGCCTTTTAATTGCTGGAGCCGCAAGTCAGGACTAGTGATGACTCGTTTATGAGGTAGCTAGCACCAAGAACCGCTCGTTTATCCCGTTTAAAATATATTAACCTTAAGAGACAGAATTTGGTTATATACGGCACTGTGTTTTGAATCATATCCAATTAAAGATCCGCTGGAAGATAGTTCAGGTTTTTTTTTTGGTGTTTGCTTATCGAGCATGGAAAATCCATTTACGTTCATTTGAGCATCGGCATTGTCAAATTGACTACAAAAAAGAAATTAATTAAAGGTCAAAATGTTTTTGTCATTTATTGTTTTTTTTCACTGTTTTATGTAATCTCCTTTAGAACTATAATGATACCAATCAATCAACATGTATTGACAAGAACGTATCCGGGATTTTTTGTCGGGGGAGGGGTTACAATAAAAACTTTTAAAAACACATCAAAAATTCGTTTATATTAATTTTTGTTACGTTTTTACGAGTCGGACAAACATTTCAGGGGTAGGGGTCAGAACCCCTAACCCCCTGGATAGGTCCTTGTGTATTGACACAAAACCTCATTGCTTGAAAAATATTTGAATGGCGCTTATATGGCTCCTGTTACACAGAACTATAAAAATAACGTTTGATATGGTCAGAATATATAACGTTTCAAGTTCTAGACATAATTATTCTGAGAACATCATCGTTTTCTGCACGTTAAGTCTTTTATTCTATTCTAGTCTTTTATTCTATACTGCCTTCCTCTTCTATTTGTATTAAAAAAAAAAAAAAAATTCTGCGGCTTTAAGTGAAAATAGTTTCATTGATAATAAACTCAATACCACTTTTTCTTTAAAAATATGTAAAATTTGTATTTACTTACGCTGATCGTTACTGAAAATCAATAATTACTTTTTCAAACCCTTATCCCTCCCCACCCCCAGAATTGCTTTTGTCTTTTATTCAATTTATTTTTCAATTATCTTATAAATAATGGAGTCTCCTCTTTTTTTTTGCTCATTAAAAGTGTGTACTCTATTAGTCAATTATTTTATAAACCCCAATTTAAGTAAATGAAATGTGCTCATATTTTGTTATGCTTTTCAATTTTCCAAATCGCTTCTGTATGTATATTACAAAAGATATGGTTCGGTAAGGGGAAAGTTAATTACTTCAGAGGCCACGTATGTGCATAAGTTATGATCTGTAAGTTATTTAATGAAATGTTACGCCAAAAAGCATAATTACTTCATGCAAATGTTTTATTCTTTCATTAGATGAGTTTGGAGATTATCCAACTTATCACACCCATCAGTATGTAAGAAATTAATTTTATTTACATATCAACCTTCAAACCTACTTAAATGCTCATAACGAGGGGGTCCATACTTTCAAAAATTGTGTACACCATGTACCAGGTGCCACGCGTGGTGAAAGGAGGCTTTGAGAATGAGAACGAAGGGTTGATGAATTACGATTGACATTTGTTTCTCTTTATTTACAGTATGTTGCCCTGACGTTCTTTTCTATATATATTAATATTCAGTAATTTGCACGCAACAATTTTCCCGGCTTGTTTTATTTTTACATGGACCTATTTGGTTTATTGGGTTTTGTGCATAAAAACAAGCCAAATTTGGCACTTTTTCCCTAGCCAATCCCTAAGGTTCTTTTTCCAAACAACACGTATGGTAGGACGACGCGCGGTGTGGCAGAGGTGTGCCTTCGTCTGTCGCAGAGTCTAACACTCATGGCGAAACAAGTTATGCTGCGGAGGTATAACACGTGGTGGAAAGTGGGCAACCCCTTGGCTTGTAATTTTCTTTTTCTTGGCTACTGATTGTGTAGGTTTATTATCTGAAATTTGATAGCAGTATTTAGCGGTGATTAAGGATTTTTACATACCTCATCACTGCTTATATAAAATATTACCATAAATTACAGCACTAAGTGGTACTGACCCAGACACATACTTAAGGTTGCCATTCGGGGAAGGGGGTTGAAAATCTGTTTAACTCTTAAACCACAGCAATAAAAAGTCTCTTTCTTATCTTATCTTTTGTTTTGAGGGTGGGAGGGGGGTTGACTGAATACTCCCTGGATAAAGTCTTTTGTCTTTGACCGTAATGAGGGATGTTCCTAAAACAGAAGGAAAATAACTGAAACGAATACGATTCTACTTGTGGTCGTAGATAGCATGGTATGTTTGGAATGTATCGTACAGGCCCAAGTATTGAGTCGGCACGCTGTTTTTGTCAAGGTTTTGTTTTGTCTTTTGTTGAATAAAGTTTCTTACAATATCCTCCCTTCCTCCTTAAAGATCCAAATAAAACCATGCAATATACTATCTAAGATGACAAGGCCGTACCCAGGATTTTTTTCGAAGGGGGTTTTACTCAAAGATTTTTTTTCGGGAGGGTTTTACACAAAAAAAACGCATAAAAAACTTGTTCATATCTATTTTTGTTACGTTTTTAAGAGTAAAAAACATTTTGTTGGGGGTTCAACCCCCCCCCCCCCCCCCCTCTGGGCACGGCCTTGTAAGATGATAAAAGTATATGATTTGATTTATAATAATCTGTTTAGTATGTTTTTATTCATTGGTAAAACATTTTGTTTGCAGAAATATGTAATAAACAATTGAAAAGAAAAATCTTGTAGTTCGCTGCTTTAAAATGAAAATGTGGTATTTAGTTTTTTGGTAATAGTGGAGGGGACAATAAAATGGCTTTTAATGTATTTTCTTATGTGGACTGCCACTGTTTTTGGTAGGCTATAAACTTGATGTGTTTAGTTTCTAAGAGTTTCGTTTAGAGTTTGAAAATTTCGAAAATTTAAAGTTAGTTTAAAGTTTCATTTCAGTCTCTAAAATAGATACTTCTATTACTCAATCTTTTACTCAAAGATTTTTTCGATCTTTTACTCAAAGATTTTTTCGGGGGGGGGGGGTACACAAAAAACGTATACAAAACTTGTTTATATCTATTTTTGTTACGTTTTTAAGAGTAAAAAAACATTTCGGGAGGGGTTCAAACCCCCCTATCCCTCCCTCTAGGTACGGCCTTGCTTCTGTTTAATAAAATGCCAAAAGTACAAGGAATAAATGAAGTACTGTCACCATTCTTTTTTTTTGAGTAATCGGAAAGGAAAAATAATCTGTTTAAGGAATTTGGACCGATGGTCATGTCCTAACGGGGCAAAATAGTAGAAACATGGGATGGACAATCCAAAAGGGTACTCGTGTAATATATTTTTTTTTTTCGAAAAAGTCACGATGAAGTATTTTTTTAAATAATTGCTTATTTTTTATGTGCTTTCGGGGGGAACCTGACGAGGACCTGTCCTGGCTGGCATCAGATGATCTTTGAATTTTTGCCAGGGATTTTTCTTCTATCGCCTGGTTTCCGTTTTAAAGAGGCACCAACTAATTTCACCAGCTAGGAGTTTTTCATAATTGATGAACTACAATCAACGAGGATATTTTTCAGTCAGTTAATAAGATTTACGAAAAAAAATTGGCATGGAGGTCCAGTAAGCCATTTTCAGTACAATATATATATATATATATATATATATATATATATATATATATATATATATATATATATATATATATATATATATATATATATATATATATATATATATATATATATATATATATATATATATATATATATATATATATATATATATATATATATATATATATATATATATATAAGTAGTATTGATATAACAGTTCCGACGAGACAGGTACCCATATAGCTATAACAGTTTCAAGCGGGGTGTCTTCCATATAGCTATAACAGTTTCAAGCGGACAGTACACCCGCCAATACAAGCAGACAGTGTAATGACCGGAATTCAACCACCGTGAAAATTCGTGTTGATCTGTGTTCAAAGTGCGTGATGTTTCCTTTATACTATAGTAATTTCCTATCTGTCTGCTACCTTTTAATTGTTAGATGTGGTTGACTTATGTTTGACCTTGAACACTGATATAAAAACTCTGACAATTTGTTATCTTCTCAGTTCAGAATTGGCATTTGAAATATAATGATGCATTCAAATAAAAGGAATACTGTCGAAAGCTACACGCAAGAAGTAAGTTATTCTTTTATATTCATAGTGGGTAAAGAAATTAATTCTACTAAAATTTATACAGACCCTATTATAGTTAACAGATTGTTAAATATTTTTTGAACCTGGATCTCCAGAGGTCGGTAAAGAACAATATCAAAACAAGAAAAAAAAAGTATGTAAACACTGTATTTAAATGGCTTGCGAGCTTAGCACATGAGTTAAATCTTACCTATTTTTTATTCCGGACCAAAGTTCCCCACATTCGTTCCCCACCGGCCCCACATTCGTTCCCCACCGGCCCAAAGTGCCACAATCGTCCACCCGACTTTACAATCGCATCCGAGTTTACACCGGTGTCTTGTCCAGTCGGATCATTTTCAAGGATACGATCTCCATGAAAAACATACCCCCCCCCCCCCTCATTGATCTCTCTACAAATAGATGCTGATCCACGTCGGTGATCAAACCTATTTCCTCTTTGCTGATTTTAAGAATTAAATCCATCACCAAATGAGGAGTGGAAAAATAATAACCTAAATCCAAACCAAATTCCCCATATATTTTATCCGTGTTCTTACACACAATATCCAGCAACGTCAATACATCACTTGCAAGGTACAATCTACAATAATCCCACCCGTTTTTACACTCTCCCTTAGCCCAAACCCTCTTGGCAAATTCATAGTCGACAGTGGTGCATTGACGCTCGTAAAGTGAATCGTAGAACGAGGCGATGGACGGCAATTGTTCCTCAGAAAGCCTCGCGGTAGAGTTGTAGTAGTCATACGGATATATGCCCTTACACGTTAATAAATCATACATTCCTCCGTCGGAAAAGTGCTGCTTTTTAAGGAGGTGTTGCTCGAGGAGAGGTAAACTGTTAAAGTCGTCACTTTTCTGTACTTCAATGAGTGGTCATAGGGATTTGGGGAAGAAGCTAAAGGAGTCTAAAAAATAGATCTTATTCATGCACAATTTATCGTTATCTATTATTTGCCATTTGAATTCTAAGAGCAGTAGCTTTTCAGACGACTTGGGTATGATATTATAAGAAAAAAAAATATCTACCCATGCGCCATCTACAACTCCACCTCGTTGCAATCGTGCTAATGCCGGTAAAATAAATTTCATGTCATAGCTGGAATTGTGTATATAAACAGGTAGAAACAATTGTTGACTAACGTTTAAATTACATGATTAATGGGCCACTCCAGGAAAATTGCTCAATCCCGATATAATCGGGTTGCCCAAATGATCATGGTCGCGGACCACCCCTTTACCCCCTTTCCCCTTACCCCTTTTCCCCTTTCCCTCTTTCCCATTACCCTCAACAAATTCCCCCTTACAAACCCAACAAATTTTTTCAGTTTTAATGGCCAACTCGTCCTCTGGTGATAGTCATTGGATAAGATGTATTTCGCAGCCGTGATATCGATTTATTTGCTGTTTTAATGAGTGCTGTCACGGCTGAGAGCATACAATCCCCACCACCCAATCTCTCAACTACCTCTACCAATTGCATGGAATTACACGAGTCTCTTTGTGCGTGAGCATAAGAGACTGCAATGACCTCATGTTTTTTAACAAGATTTGAATTCAATGGATCATACACATTTATGAGAGTGGATTCGCAGTATAACGTCAGTCTGCAACTCTTCAGGGAGGAGTTTTGCCACATCTGAAATTACGAAATGGCACTTACACTGCTTGCCATTCGTACAGACTGAAATCGCTTACTGTTAGACTGGTCATTTTTAGTATGTAACTTTGTGCCCGCCCGAACACTAGAAAGGCATGTTAGAAAATAATGGCAATCCCCCCGTTGTTTCCATTTACCCTCCCCCAGAACCCGACTAATGTTTGGTATTGGAAAAAAATGTCCAATTGAATCGGCATCACTGGCCGGTTTGTAAAGAAGCCAAACCCAATGTTCCACTGATTCAATGGACTGAGCCCTCACTTGAAATATAACCCCCTTTTTGCGGTCACCCCCCTCAAATTCGGTTTCATATTGTAGCACAATAACACCAATTTTTAAATGTGCATTAGCCCGCTCAAAAATAGTTATCCCATTAAGTGTTACTGTATATTGATCATCTAAACAATTAAAATCTAGTTTAGGGAAATTTGGACTCCCATTAACTGCATAATTGTCCAACAGTGTCTTAGTAGCTTCCTCTTGCAGAGGCTTGTGAGCTGCCACAAGAAATGTATATTTGAAGCATTGAATCCCTGTATCGAAACGAAATCGTTGTTCACCTTGACACCCCTTTAAATCTTCATTATATTCTGGTCCCACCGCCCCCCTCCCGCCTCTTTAAATAATTTTTTTTTAAATTTAACCAAAATAATATACAAACTCCCAAAGAAAAAAAACACTGAACCACAAACCAAAACAGTGTAATTATACAAATTTGTTAGTATATTGTCAAACCATTCCATAAGAACACCCTCAAAATTATTCAGGTCCGGATGAAGTGGTAGCATGTCAGTACGTAAATAACGCTCATACACCTCATCCGCCTTTTCATTGAAATAAATTATTTTTGTGCGATGGCAGCCTTAATCCCATCCCTCCCACCACCCTCCCGAATCACTCTTTCAAGAAGGGCTCGAATCTTGCCCACGTAGGAGTGTACTATGTCTACCGGATCCGTTATGATGCTACCTGATGTTAGTGAATTAAATGGATCCTCAAACTCAGCCCTATAAACAAATACATTTTGCAAGGCAGAGTCAACTAAATTAAAATCGGGCATGACAGGAGGCGTTATGGGGATTTCATTTCCTCCACCAATTTGCTCAATGTTGGGGATGTTGTGTGGTGTCGAATCCCCCAACTCCGTCAACAACCCCTCGAGTGTATCAGGACTGAGACGATCAGCCCATTCGAGGGTAGTTGGTTGAGCCATACCCCCTGTAGATGTACTTGGTACATTAATATAACTATCCCCTGTATTCGAAGGAATCTTATAACAACTATCATCACCAAACCAATCGATTAATAACTGTTCAATCCATTCCTCTGACTCAACATGGATATTGTCTTCGAGTTGGGATGGTGATGGTAATAAAGGTCTTTCCGTAGTTGACCAGCTGACAGTTGGCTGGTGTATGATGGGTCCGGGTGGTTGTGTCATCTTGCTGTGAGTGTTGGATGTGGGAATTGACCAGTTGACAGTTGGCTGGTGTATGATGGGTCCGGTTGGTTGTGGCATATTGTTGTGGGTTCTATATGTAACAGATGGATAGTTGGCTATTGGGCGGTTTACGGTTAATGTTGATTGTATTAATGGATTTGACCTACGACCATGTTGTATAACCGTCGGTCTGCTGACCACTGGAGTCGCTTCACCACTTTTTATCTTCTTAATGGGTAGGGGGAGCTCTGGAAAATCCTAAAAAAAGTTTGTTTTTCATGAAAAAAATCTTAAAAGAGAACCATCAATCCTCATCAATAGTATGCACAAGAATAAGTTTTTTTTAAATTTAAATTAAAAGTGTCATTCTATTTTTCTGATATGATTTAGAGATGTAAAAAAAAGTTAAAAAAAACTGTCAGAAAAAAAAACAAAAAAAAAATTGTCAGAAAAAAAAGTTAAAAAAAAAAAAATTGGTCACTACAAACATTATTTTTCTAATAGTAAAAGTCGCAACACACATATCTATATAATTCCCATTTTGAAGTTGGAAAATAGTAAATGTGAATTTCATATGTTTTAAGTGTGTTTCATGACATTCTAACTGATGTAAAAAAAAATTTGAAAAAAGTTAAAAAAATAAAAATAAAAAAAAAGTTAAAAAAAAAAAATGTGGAATTAACCTATGGTTTTGGTATTTCTGTGCAATAATGTGGAATTTTGTGGTTATGTTAGTTTAGTATTGTCATCAATATCTATTGTTTTTTTTTGCATGTCTCTCACACAATAGCCGTGTGTATGAGGGACTGTGCTGGCATCTAAAGCTATAGGTTGGTAGATGGCAATAGTAGTCTTTGCCATATGTGATATGTTGTAAGATCTTTCTGATGCTATGAAATATCTGTGTAGTTGAATTTGTTCTATGCAAATGTCCTTTTTCCTATTAATTTCGAGACTCAGTCAATAATTAATGGTTGTATGAGTCTGCTGGCAATATTGATTTCTTTGAAAATTCCTTTTTCGTACATCTCTGACTTTTTAATAGACATTCTAAACGTTTTACCTGACATTGACGATCCACACCGAAGCGATCTGAATGGTGTTTTAAATTGATATATACTGCTGCTATTGAGAATAGTCGGTCTACAACTAACTGTAAACCATACTTTTCTAATAAATAAATAATGATAATAATTTTCACTTAGATCTATCTAGTACGTTATTCAATAACAAGTACAACAAAAACATATTTTTTCATTTATTGACAAAAACAACTTAAAATATACCATAAAAAGCAACAGCAATAAATTTCATTTATTTATATCACATTTTATAAAACTTAAAATACAGCAAGAGTAGTAATATCACACACTATTTGTACAACAATAGCATGAAGAACAACATTTTTACTTGTTGACATCACATTTTGTACAACTTAAAATACAGCACGAATAGCAATAACTCTTACTATTTGTACAACAATAGCATGAAGAACAACATTTTTAAACTATTGGAATACATTTTTTTCTATTTACAACAAAAGAATAAAAAACATACGACTCTAACCTGCTATAAAAAAAACTACTGAGTTGGGGAAAAAATATGCTGCGTTGTGAAAAAAAAACCACTGCTGAGTTGAAAAAAAAATCTATTAATAAAAAAGAATCCCACCACCACCCAACCATTTACTATTTAATTTTTTCCCGACCGATGCGATGTCTATAATCTCGACACACACCTCGGTCAGAAGTTAAATAATGTCCATGGGGTAGCACCATCCGCACACACATAGACTTTATCTGACACGGGACATTACTATATTGTCAACTAAAACTGTGCGGTTTTTAAATTTTAAAGAGCGAATCGCCATGACCTTCGCCCTTGGAATTATACTATTTTCCTCACAGTTTCTTTATACATTCATATCAAAATTCTCATTCACATAGTGTCTAGGCACCCCTTTGCAGACCTTTTTGATTACCTCATTGTGTGTTTGCACACAGTACACCTTCGGACCTGCAAGCACACCACTGGAAATCAAGTCACTTCCCGTCTCTGATTTTAACATTAATAACTGATTTGGGCCTGACGCTTCACTAACTCCGGGTAAATGGACTCGTCCCGATTGGTAAAGTCCATTCGGGAGCTAATGTGCACGCCTTTTTCTAATTCTTCCAATAAATTTGTAGTTCTAACTTTTAGCAAAAGTGAATCGGTATCGCCATAATATACTTGAACTTCTCCCTCCCCCGGTCATTGGCGCCTACACACATCGTAATAGAATGACAACATGAGTTTTTTTGATATTTCGGTTATTGCGCTGCCAGCTGCAATATTTTTATTTAGAATTACATTTCTTTTTTTCTATTTAAGAGGACCGTATTGGAATCTATGATGGTGATTCATGTGAGGTTTGGATCGGCAATGATTCGAGCAAATTCTTTTGGGACGGTCACAACGTCAAAACGACTTCAATTGCGTACAATCTCGCGCATTTTACGGAAGGCTGAGTTCAAAATGAGTTTAAAGATTTCCTTTTCAACCTTCGTTCTCGCTTCGGAACGTTTATCGACAAAAGTGTCAATAAACGTTTTCAAATAGGGTTTTTGGTCAAATCGGAGGGTTCTATATATCCTTCTGACGTTGAAACCATTGGCTACCATCCACCACAAAAGAACGTGATGTACACCGATATTTTCTTTCGGATGAAGGTCGGTGATAAGTTTTTGTTTTGAAGATGTCCAGTGCACACCACCATCCTCTACCTTAGAAATATTGTATGGACTCAAAGAGTCCCTAGTCACCGCTCTGTTTATGCACGGGAAAACAAAATCCTTCACCGAGTCATGATGCTCCACGGGTATTTCACCATCGATTTCAAAAAACCACCCCCGCGGTCCATTCTCCTCAACATTGGCAATGTTGGGGAAATCTGAAGCACGAGGATCGTTAAGCCATTTATAATTTCCACACATCAAAGAGTAGTGAGACATTGCCGACGGATAGAGGGAGTTCATATCCAAGAAAACTGCATCCGACTTTACACCGGTGTCTTGTCCAGTCGGATCAGTTTCAAGGATACGATCTCCATGAAAAACATACCCCCCCCCTCCGTGATCTCTCTACAAATAGATGCTGATCCACGTCGGTGATCAAGCCTATTTCCTCTTTACTGATTTTAAGAATTAAATCCATCACCAAATGAGGAGTGGAAAAATTATAACCTAAATCCAACCCGAATTCCCCATAGATTTTATCCGTGTTCTTACACAAAATATCCAGCAACGTCAATAAATCACTTGCCAGGTATAATCTAAAATAATCCCACCCGTTTTTACACCCTCCCTTAGCCCAAACCCTCTTGGCAAATTCATAGTCGACAGTGGTGCATTGACACTCGTAAAGTGAATAGTAGAACGAGGTGATGGACGGCAATTGTTCCTCAGAAAGCCTCGCGGTGGAGTTGTAGTAGTCATACGGATATATGCCCTTACACCTTAATAAATCATACATTTCTCCGTCGGAAAAGTGCTGCTGCTGTTTAAGGAGGTGTTGCTTAAGGAGGGGGAAACTATTAAAATCGTTACTTTTCTGTACTTCAATGAGTTGTCTTAGGGATTTGGGGAAGAAGCTAAAGGAGTCTAAAAAACGGATCTTATTCACGCACAATTTATCGTTATCTATTATTTGCCATTTGAATTCTAAGACCAGTAGCTTTTCAGACGACTTGGGTATGATATTATAAGAAAAAGAACCATCTACCCATGCGCCCTCTACAACTCCACCTCGTTGCAATCGTGCAAATGCCGGTAAAATAAATTTCATGTCATAGATGGAATTGTGTGTATAAACAGTTAAAAACAATTGTGGACTGATATTTAAATTAAACAACTAATGTGCTATTTCACGAAAATTGCACAACCCTGAGTTAATTAGGTTGCCGAAATAATCGATGTTACGGGCTGTCCCTTTACTCCCTTTCCCCTTACCCCCTTTCCCCTTTCCCTCTTTCCCATTAAATTCAGCACATTCCCCCTTAAAACCCGCCAAAATTTTTTAAGTTTTAACGGCACGCAAACCTACTGGTGATAGAGGTAGTGACTAGGACTTATTTCGCAACCGTGATAACGATTTATTTAATGTTTAAATGAGTGCTGTCACGGCTGAGAGCAAACAATCCTCACCACCCAATCTCTCAACTACCTCTACTAATTGCATGGAATTACACGAGTCTCTTTGTGCGTGAGCATAAGACACTGCAATTAACTCATGTTTTTAACAAGATTTGAATTCAATGGATCATACACATCTATGAGAGCGGCTTCGCAGTCTAAGGCTACCTTGTCACTCTGTTGGAGTGAATTTTTAAAGTTCTTAAATCGCAAGATGACCCTGTCACCGCTAACCGTTTGCAAAGATTGAAATCCGTGACGCTTGCAATGCTTCATATGATTGGTTAACTTAATTTTTGACCGGAATCTAGAAAGGCATGTTGGACAATAATGGCATTCCCCCCGTTGTTTCCATTTACCCTCCCCCAGAACCCGGCTAATGTTTGGTATTGAAAAAAAATGTCCAATTAAATCGGGATCACTGGCCGGGTTGTAAAGAAGCCACACGCAATGTTCCACTGATTTAATTGACGGAGCCTTCACTGGAAATATAATCTCCATTTTACGGTCATCCCTCTTAAGTTTTGTTTCATATTGTAGCACAGTAATACCGATTTTTAAATGTGTATTAGCCCACTAAAAAACAGTTATCTAATTAAATGTTACTGTAAATTTATCATTTAAACATTTAAAATCTAGTTTAGGGAAATTTGGACTCCCATTAACTGCATAATTGTCCAACAGTGTCTTAGTAGCTTCCTCTTGCAGAGGTTTGTGAACTACCAAAGGAAATGTATATTTGAACCGTTGAAGCCATGTATCGAAACGAAATTGTTGTTCACTTTTACACGCCTTTAAATATTCATCGTATTCTGGTCCCACAGCCCCCTCCCGCCTCTTTAAATAAAATTATTTTTAGATTTACCCAAAATAAAATAAAAAAAAACAAAAAAAACAAAAAATCACCCACAACTCAACACAGTATAAATATACAAATTTTTTACTATATTGTCAACCCATTCCATAAAAACACCCCCAAAATTATTCAGATGCGGATGATGTGATAGAATTTCAGAACGTAAGTAACACTCATACACCTCATCTGCCTTTTCATTTAAATAATTTTTTTTTTTTGCGATGGCAGCCTTAATCCCATCCCTCCCACCACCCTGCTTAATCTCTCTTTCAAAAAGGGCTCAAATTTTGCCCACATAGGAGTGTTCCATCTCCACCGGATCCGTTATGATGCGACCGGATGTTAGTGAATTAAATGGATCCTCAAACTCAGCCCTATAAACAAATACATTTTGCAAGGCAGAGTCAACTAAATTAAAATCGGGCATGACAGGGGGCGTTACGGGTATTTCATTTCCTCCACCAAATTGTTCAATGATGCTGGTATTATATGCTGTTAATTTCCCCGAGTCAATCAATAGCCGCTTGGATTTATCAAAACTAAGATGATCCGTTCTTTTAGGACTCTCTGTTTGTGTCATATCCACTGTAGATGTACTTGGTACTTTAAAATAACTATTTTCTACATTTGAAGGGCTCATACTACAACTATCATCACCAAACCAATCGATTAATAACTGTTCAATCCAAACCTCTGACTCGACATGGATATTGTCTTCGAGTTAGGATGGTGATGGTAATAAAGGTATTTCCGTAGTTGACCAGCTGACAGTTGGCTGGTGTATGATGGGTCCGGGTGGTTGTGTCATCTTGCTGTGAGTGTTGGATGTGGGAATTGACCAGTTGACAGTTGGCTTGTGTATGAAGGGTCCGGATGGTTGTGTCATATTGCTGTGGTTGCTGGATGTGACAGCTGGATAGTTGGCTATTGGGTGGTTTACGGTTAATGTTGATTGTATTAATGGATTTGACCTACGACCATGTTGTATAACCGTCGGTGTGCTGATCACTGGAGTCGCTTCACCATTTCTTATCTTCTTAATTGTTAGGGGGAGCTCTGGAAAATCCTAAAAAAAAGTTTGTTTTTCATGAAAAAAATCTTGAAAGAGAACCAACAGTCCTCATCGATATTAAGCACAAGTATAAGTTTTGTTTAAAATTTAAATTAAAAGTGTCATTCTATTTTTCTGATATGATTTAGAGATTTAAAAAAAAGTTAAAAAAAAATGTCAGAAAAAAAAAATTTTCAGAAAAAAAAAGTTAAAAAAAAACTCAGAAAAACAAATTGGTCACTACAAACATTATATTTCTAATAGTAAAAGTTGCGACACACATATCTATATCATTCCCATTTTGAAGTTGGAAAATATTAAATGTGAATTTCATATGTTTTAAGTGTGTTTCATGACATTATAAGAGATGTAAAAAACAAAAAGTTGAAAAAAAAGTTAAAAAAAATTTAAAAAAAAAGTTAAAAAAAAAAAAATTGGTCACTACAAACATTATTTTTCTAATAGTAAAAGTTGCGACACACATATCTATATAATTCCCATTTTGAATTTGGAAAATATCAAATATTAAATTTTTATGTTTTAATTGTGTTTCATGACATTCTAAGAGATGCAAAAAAAAGTTAAAAAAAAAATGCTGGGGGGGGGGGGTTAGAGGGAAGGGGTTGGAGGGAGGGGGGTTGGAGGGAGGGGGGTGGACGATTGTGGCACTTTGGGCCGGTGGGGAACGAATGTGGGGCCGGTGGGGAACGAATGTGGGGAACTTTGGTCCGGAATAAAAAATAGGTATGATTTAACTCATGTGCTAAGTCGCAAGCCATTTAAATACAGTGTTTACATACTTTTTTTTCTTGTTTTGATATTGCTCTTTACCGACCTCTGGAGATCCAGGTTCAAAAAATATTTAACAATCCGTTAACTATAATAGGGTCTGTATAAATTTTAGTAGAATTAATTTCTTTACCAACTATGAATATAAAAGAATAACTAACTTCTTGCGTGTAGCTTTCGACAATATTCCTTTTATTTGAATGCATCATTATATTTCAAATGCCAATTCTGAACTGAGAAGATACCAAATTGCAGAGTTTTTATATCAGTGTTCAAGGTCAAACATAAGTCAACCACATCTAACAATTAAAAGGTAGCAGACAGATAGGAAATTACTATAGTATAAAGGAAACATCACGCACTTTGAACACAGATCAGCACGAATTTTTCACGGTAGTTGAATTCCGGTCATTACACTGTCTGCTTGTATTGGCGGGTGTACTGTCCGCTTGAAACTGTTATAGCTATATGGGAAGACACCCCGTTGTAACTGTTATAGCTATATGGGTACCTGTCTCGTCGGAACTGTTATATCAATACTACTTATATATATATATATATATATATATATATATATATATATATATATATATATATATATATATATATATATATATAAATGACAGAACGACCATTAAACAATTTATCTGGGAAATGATTCTATCCATAAGCACTGACAGCCTGGGCATTACTCGGCTTTGAAAGAACCAGACTAATTGATCCTTTGTTATAGTGAAAAATCCCTCTAGTGTCTCTATTTAAACCAAGTCCTTTGTGTATATATTTCTTATTCCAATTGATTCCTTAAGAGGATCTGGGTTTTCAAAAGCGTGTAGGGTCAGAGCAGAGTCAAAATAATCGTTTTTACTTTTAGACTTCAGAGATTTATTTATTGATAGCTTTACTATCAATATAAACTTTCGTATGATTTTGACTCAATTCCTGTCGGTCCTTGAAGGTAATTTTGGGGCCTCGTTCTCCGTAATGGCGTGGATGTTCTTTCTATATGACTCGCGTCTTCTGCTAGACGAAGGCTTTCTGTGAGCCGCTGTGGTGCGAAGCTATCCTTCAATCTCTTTAGGGATGACCATGTGGGCCCGAACTGTGAAATTGACTTGCGGAGATGAATTCTGGGAGACGAAACTGACTCATCTGTTGGACGTAAGACCAGCTACCGATTTTCCTGTAGTTAGATCTTATTGGGGATTATTTGTCGGACTTCAAGGCCCTCGATGAGTTTAGTATCTGAAATTCTATCAAGGTTGGTGAATCTGGTGATTAGGAGGAAGCATTTGGTTTGAAACACTGCCAGTCGACATTGATCATCTACATTCGGTGGTCAAGTGTCACATTAGTAAATAGAAATAAGGCTGATCAAGGTATCGAAAAATCGTATCTTAAGCCACAGGGACTGAACCTTCCTACGCTAGATGGGTATAAATACTTCGAAATTGGAACTCGCGGGAGCCAGTCACCTTTTTATGTCTTCTGAGTGGTTATTGCCGCTGCAGATCAGACTGTAAAGATTGGAGAACTCCTCGACCCGCTCAGGCCTGACTTAATGGTATACTGCGACTTCCATGAAATTATTACCTAGTATATGTGCAATATACAGTTATATATGCCATATAGTTTATAGCATAAAATATATCTTTATTATAATAGTATTATTTGGACTATATACTATTTTAACCTATAGATTATACTATGTATACGTAAACTATACTATAAATCTATACTATGTTAACGTAAACTATGTATATAGTATATGTTTGCGTAACTTTTTCCAAGTGTTGATGAGTGCTGCCACCATAAAATTTACCATACGAAAACGGGACTATAAACGCTCCTACAAAGAATAGGATTCGTGTTGTTCTTCCAACATTGGTGCCATTTCAAGGAAATATAGAGAAAGGACAAGGATTTTGTTTAAATGAAGATACACAAGAAGTTATTTTCCAAAATGTTGGGAGTTATTTTTTTAAATAAGGAAAGTGGCAAAAAGATTTTTCTTAATCCAACTGTACCCTCTCCCCAGCTGGCGTCCCTGCTTTGTTGAACCTTAAGCAATTTGAGCCGTAAACTCTTTTTTCAAGGAAACGGAAAGAATATGTTTCCATGCAAATATTCCCAAGTTTATTGCTAAGTCTAGGAGTATTTTTTCTTTTGATGAAATGATCATGGTTTCACCGATGTGACTATAAACTTGAAGTAGTCGGTCAGTAAAAATTTTGCTCATTTCCTGTTTTTTTTTTGTAGCATGCTAAAGAAAATAAATTAGGTATTTAACTTTTTTTTAAGTACTTGGGAAAAAAGACTTGCTTGTTGAAGAATTTTCTGTCTCAATGTAATAAAATAGTAAGATGTGAAATAAACCGTTGTAAAGGAGAATCGTATGATATATGCAACCAAGAGAGGAAAGGATATAAAAAATGAAAAATATAGTTAAATAGGTGAGAAAACGAGGATTTTGTCAGCCAATTACAAAATATGAAGACGAAGAACAAGCAAATATTTAGACAAGGACTTCCGCCAAGTCGTCCTCAGTGCTAAAAAAAAACAGAAAAAAACAACAAACAAACAAAATCTAATCTTTTGAAGTGAATCTAACAAGATCAGAATAGATACTGAATCAAAAACCCAGCCAGAAATAAATGAAAGAAAAATCACCAATTGGATTGAATAAGTATTCGTTGCCTGACAATTGACTTTGCCATTGTGCAACTTCGATTTCTTTAGATATACAGACAGGTTGTCTTAAATTAGACTGAGCGAAAATATTGATTTAGTTGTGAAATTAAGTTGTTATAAAATGGGCTTAAGGAAATATCTCCGGTGTCTGTATTTATAGCCAAATTTCTATTTATACATTTTTTTTTATCTCAATTGCCTTTTAAAAAAATTGCGGTAGGCCATTTACAGTAGATATTACAGTTGCCTCCTCAAAAAGAACCAAATGTTCAGGATTTTCAAAGATATGGAAGGCCAAAGCAGAATCAAAGTATTTTTATTTTCGAATCTCAGGGACTTATCTATTGAAATTTTGTGTTCATGCAAACGTTCCCCAAGTTGTTGATGGGTCCTACCTATGTAAAATTTCCCACATGAACACGGGGCTCTGTAGACCCGACTACCCAGTATAGGGTCAGTTTTATGCTTTTTCGAGTTGAAAAATTGTTCAACTTTTTGTTCGGTTTTAAAAGAAACAGAGAGATGATGTTTTTTTTTTTTTTTTTCCAAGTTTGTTGCTGAGTTTTGAGATGTCTAGTAAAGTGGTGAAAGTTTTGTTCTCAATTGCCAGAATAACTGAATCAAGGGGGACGGGATCCCCATTTTTCTGTTTTGTCTTTTCTATTCGTCTATCTATGATATTTTCAAAAAGGTTTATTGGGTAGCCATTGCAGAAAAGAATATCTTTGACATAATTTATTTCAGAATTTACATGATTATGTGAACAGATTGTAGAACTCTGCTGCCTAAAAAGATTATTACCCCTCTTTTCAGAGAAGAAGGGTGATTTGACGAGAAATATAGATACCAATCATTATGGGTCGGCTTTCTATATATAGAAAATTCAAGGCTAGGAGTATTTTTTATAATTAAAACATCCAAAAAGGGAGTTTTCCTGAATCTTCCAATTATATTGTGAATTGAACATTCGAATCGAAAGAGTTCAAATAGGCCAAAACCTGCTAGACAGTCCTGTATATGTTCCCAAACAGAAAGGTCATCATCAACGAAGCGAAACCAGAGAGAGTGTCTTAAGTGAAAACTATTCAAAGCAGAGTGTTCTATGAAATCCATGTAAAAATTTGCCAAATAAGGAGACAAAACAGTGCCCATGGGTAGGCCCATGATTCGAAGGAAAATATTTTCTCAGAACTTAAAATACGAAGAGAACTTGTTGCTAAGACGAACAAACGTCTTTATTGTGTCAATTTCCAAAGTTTTGTAATCTAACCAAGCAGAATTTTCCTCTAATTTTCTTTGTAAGGCCTACTCACATTTATGGACATTGCATGAAGTATATACGGAAACTGCATCAAAACTAGATAAAATAGTTTTTCCTGTTATACTATGGAATTTTTTGTATAAGATTTCTGTGTGCTTATAAGAGGCTTAAAAATGGTGGCTAAGAACTTCCTAAACCTGTAGCTGGAGAACTATAACATGCTACGATAGGATGTAACGGAATATGTTTCTTATGAATTTTAGGTAGACCATAAAATTTTGGGGCTGAACAACCTTTGGGGTAGAATTTTCTGTGCATTTGAGGGGTAATTAGTCTATTGTCTTTTAAAATTTCTAATTCTTTTCTCAACTGATGTGTATATTTATCTCTGGGATCAGCTTTATTTCTTTGTAAATATTTTCATCCATTAAAAAGATATTTATTTTCATTTGATAATCTGCAGAATCCATAATTACAACTGTGTATTCCAATCGATATTCCCTATGATGTATTTACACCATATGGTATGTATTTTTTAATTCAAACTATCGTTGTACTTTTTATATATTATAATTGCTTTTATATATATTGCTTTTAGTTGCTTTTATTTATAATATTCCAATTGATATTTCCTATGATGCATTTACACCATATGGTATGTATTTTTTAATGAAAACTATCGTTGTACTTTTTTATATATTACAATTGCTTCTGTGTATACTTACTTTCAACCGGACACAGAAGGTAAACTGTCCTGAGAGACATCCAAAGACCTTAGAATTGCTCTTGACGATCCCCTGTCACCTGTTTTTAGCAGCTTCTTCATTGATCTTTAGCCAATCTTTGTCCCATCTCTTGAATTTGTCTTGGATACCCTCCCCGTTGTTTCTCCTCCTTTGATTCTGGCCACTTATTTTCATATTGTTTCCTTTGTGTTTTCTTTTCCAGGAGACTATTAGTGCAGAGACAAGGATCCTTGTTAATATTTGAGGGGGCAATAACATAATTTTTAATATATATTCCATTAACAAATTGGTCATGGTGTTGCAAATTTAGCTATAAATTCGATATGGTTGGCTTGTCTTACATACTCCACTTAATTCTTCTGCTGACTTGGAGCCAGCGTCGAGAGAGCAGACACTATCCTTCTCCAGTAAACCCGCTCTTGAGCCGCCGCGGGTGCATCTTCAGGTCTTTTCGGCCTGGAAAAGTTTTCTCATTTCTTGGGTTTTTCTAGCATGCTGAAAGTCTAAGAAGATAAATGAGGTATATGATACGATACATATTCATTAACGCTAAAAGGGTGTATGGGTCATGGTTAATATAATAATTTACTTCAATGTACATCTAAAAACAAAAGTATTCCTTTCATTTTACGGTATTTTAATAATATTGGTATTTAATGGTATGTATGATATTTTAAGATTATATTCTAATTTCTAATGGTACACGTCGTGATGGCAGTTTTTCGTAGAGGATTACATTTTATAGCTAAACATTAACAAAAAATCCACGTGATGGGTAATTTTCTTGGAGGATAGCATCTTTGCAGGTAAAAAAAAAACTCCACGTGAAGGTCACTTTAAGCCTTAATTTTTAAGCACAACATTTAATCTAATAACTAAATTTTAATTATTTTGATATAGTTTTGTGAAGATGGGGTAGCTGTCGATGGACTGTGAGAAGCAATACTTTTTTTTAAAATTGTTTTCGAATCTAGGTTGTAAAACAAAGCAGTGAAGGCTTAAATTGTCCTTTTCGGGGTTGTCGAAATTGTACAATTGGACGAAAGCATGAAATTTGCACCCTGTAAAAAAGAGTTTGAAGTAGTTTTTTCCCCATGTCTTATAAGCTTAATCTTGTAGTCTCCATGTGTATCATTGGGATCCATTTGCAAAACAGATTTAAAGCACTTTGTAGCAGATTTTTTCTTTAGAAATTTGCCTTCTCCTAGTTTCTGTATATCCTTGTAAAATATGATTTTAAATATACATTTGGTGCAACTTTCTTTATGACTGCTATTGAAATTTTATTATTCACTCATTTGTACTTTGCTAATTTCTTTTTCGTTTTTCTTGATTATTATTCTGACAAAATATTATCAAATATAACAACTTAGTAAAATACTTCGGGAATTTTAGCTCTTGTACTAGCCAGTTCATAAGGTTTCCCGTATAGAAGCATCCCTTCCACAGGGTCATAAGTTTTTGTTTTTCTTCTTTTTTTTTTGGTTAGCCTTCTTCTGCTAAGTTTACTTTATTATGGGCTGCCTCCACATCGTATTGTCCAGAGAGATTGGGGTGTAGGATGTGTGTTCGTAGTTGTTTGATATGTGAACAAAGCTGGCTTTGTGCTAAGACGAGCCAACATAAGTAGTTGTTGCAGTATTAAGCAGGATTGCTGGTTCGTTAATCTTATCAGAATTAGTTAATCTTATTAGTTTGTTATCTATAGTTTACATGTTTACGACAAATTTACTCATTATAAACATCACATTCCTAAATGCTTTCTGCATAACAATATCTGTTTCTACTTTTAGTATCTTTATCCTCGACTTATGAAGCTGGATTAATTCTGTCGCTCCTATTACTTTACTGTCATTTTAATTGCTTCCGTCAGTTCAATTACTTTTAATTTGTAGATGAACTTCAGGAATCTCAGACGGCGCTATTGTTCACTCAAGCTGATCTGGATGGTACTAGCGCTGAATTGCGGGCAGCTAAGAGAGAAATACGACAAAGGGAGCTTCAATTGCAAGATATGAACAATAAACTTGCTGAATCTGCTAATAGCCGGTATGAATACTGTTCTTTTTTAAACGTTTTTTTTTAACTTCGTTGTTTAGGTCATCGTATATGGAAGATCAAGTACCGGTTTACATATAATGCTGCAATTTTTTGTCGGGATGAGAGGTAGGCGTGGTCTCAAGATGAAATTTTCCAAGCGAAATCGTAAGTATAAAGCAACGGCTCTTAAATGATTTGACTTTTATGCCGGAAAAACTTGATTACGAGAGTATAATAACACACTAAAACACTGCAAGACTAAAAATAGTAGGCTATAATAAAACTTTAAAATGACTTCTTAAAAAATGATTTTATTTCCCAAAGCTATAAACAGCGAAAGTTTTTTTGGTACTTATGTATTATAGCGACCCCACTCAAGTTCCTAATCTGAGTAGAACCGGTTTCTCTACCCATGGATGAAATTCATCAAACAGTTCGTGGTAACGAACTGTAAGTAAGGAGCGACCCGGCTCAATGGTAACCGAAACTCTAAAAACCGGAATTTTGGTACCAATAGATACATAAAAAGAATCAGATTTTAATTTTGATTTCAAATATATAAGTTTTATCAAGTTTGATCTTACCCATCAGAAGTTACGCGCCTGAGAAAATTTGGCTGATTTTAGAAAAAAAGGGGAAAGACCCCCTAAAAATTATAGAACCTTAATAAAATTCACACCATCATATTCAGCGTATCAGAGAACCCTTCTGTAGAGGTTTTAAGCTTCTACCTACAAAAATGTATAATTTTGCATTTTTTGCCAGAATAATGATCACGGGTGCGTCTTTATTTGTTTTTTTTTTGTTTTTTTTTTTTCCCAGGGGTATTCGTATTGGCCCAGTGGTCCTAGAATATCGTAAGAAGACTCATTAGAACGGAAATTAAAAGTTCTAGTGCCCTTTTTAAATGACCAAAAAAATTGAGGGCAACTAGGCCCCCTCCCGCGCTCATTTTTTTCTCAGTCACCCAATTAAAATTTTGAGATAGCCATTTTGTTTAGCATAGTCGAAAATTTAATAAATATGTCTTTTACGATGACTTAATCCCCCACAGTTCCCAGGGGAAGGGCTGCAAGTTATGAACTTTGCCCATTGCTTGCATATTGTATTGGTTATTGGGAAGTATACAGACATTTTCAGGAAGAATTTTTTTTGGTGGGGGGGAGGGGAGGGGGGATTGAGGAGGGGGTTACTCGGGATAATCATTCCGTGGAGGATGTTTCTTTGGGGTAAGGGACATTTCTATGAAGGGGGCGCCGGATTTCCAAGCATTATTTAAAAAACGATCAGAAATTAAATTAAAAAAACAAGTTTTTTCAACTGAAAGTAAGAAGCAACATTAGAACTTAAAATGAACAAAAATTATTACGTATATGAGGGGTTTCTCCCCCAAGTCAATACCTCGCTCTTTACGCTACAGTTTTTTTTAGTGCTTTCAAAAAAGCTATCTATTCTAATTAAACTGCCTGTGTAATTCAGGGGTGTTTTAATTAATTTTGTTTTTAACTTTTAACTTAAAGTGGGCGTTTTTGTCTACGGTGACAACCCCATCATATATGTAATAAAATATACGTAATAAAAAAAAAACAATAAAAAAAAAAACAAGCGATACGGCTCAATATTAAGCGAAACTTTTAAAAACGGAACTTTGATGTCAATAAATGTATCAAAGGAATGGGCTTATAATGCTGATTCTAAATATACAAATTTTGTTAAGTTTAGTATTACTCATCAAAGGCTACGAGCCTGAGAAAACTTACCTGATTTTTTAAAGAGGGGGGAAACATCCCCTAAAAGAGAAAATTTTTTAATGAAAATCACTGTCAGATTCAGCGTATCAGAAAACCCTATAACATAGGTTTCAAGCTCATATATGCAAAAATCTGCAACTTTGTATTTTTTTCAAGAAGAAAAATATACGACTATAGAAGTTCGTTACGTAAGTTAATTTGTAAATTACGTCAGAACCAAATTTAGAGACGGCCATTTAGCAAAAGAAAAGTAAAATTTTTATGCAAATTTTGTTTACTTATTCAATGACGGCGAGGCAAAATAAAAGCTGCATTAACTAAAAAAACGATCAGAAATTGAATAAAAAAAACAAGTTTTTTAAACTGAAAGTAAGGAGCGACATTAAAACTTAAAACGAACAGAAATTATTCCGTATATGAAAGGGGCTGTCCCCTTCTCAACGCCTCGCTCTTTACGCTAAAGTTTGACTCTGTCACACAACTTTATTTTTTAAAACAATAAAAAACTCTAGCGTAAAGAGCGAGGCGTTGAGGAGAGGAAACCCCCTTTCATATACGGAATAATTTCTTTTCGTTTTAAGTTTTAATGTCGCTCCTTACTTTCAGTTTAAAAAACTTGTTTTTTTTTTATTTAATTTACTTTAAGATTGTAAGGATAAGAGAGTAGTGTCTGACCATGGATCTTAGACTGAAGATTTGGGACTTGCCAAGGACTGAAGAAGAGGCAATTATACTTTTCCAGGATAAGGGAGTGTTGCCCTAAACAAAACAGTGCCTCAATGGACACAAAATTACTTTATACTGTTTCGATTATACACTTTATACACTTCACTTCTTGAGTGGGGTCGCTACAAAACATAAGTACCGTTTTTTGTCCTGCTTTTCAGGAAAAAAAAATAGATAAAATACAATTAGTTTTTTCCTCGGAAAATTTGTGCTAACTGGTTGCCGCAATTTTTTTCTTATTGAGACATAACGTATACCACATATTGATTAGATAAACATAAATTTTCTCAGTAATGACACAAATGTAGCGTATAATCAATAAATTTGGTAATTTATAATTGGTATTTGGGACAGCTGTAATTTGTTTAAAGTATATTTTTGTTCATATACCTGAAAAAATTATTAGCTGTATAGCACTGCGAAGCTAAACAATATATATATATATATATATATATATATATATATATATATATATATATATATATATATATATATATATATATATATATATATATATATATATATATATATATATATATATATATATATATATATATATATATAAGTAGAATGGCCCCTATTGACCCCACGAGACCCATGTGGTTTATGGTTTTTCTCACTGAGAATGAAAAAACAGGATTTTTCTCACTTTTATGGATGTTTTTTTGGAGGGTTATGTGTGTTGGTCAATTTATTTGATGTTTTTTATGGATGTCAACATCAATTTATGTCTGTTTTATGGTTTTTGTCAGTGAGAATGAAAAAACAGGAATTTTCTCACATTAATGGATGTCAACAGCAATTTATGTCTGTTTTATGGTTTTTGTCAGTGAGAATGGAAAAACAGGATTTTTCTCACTTTGATAGATGTTTTCTGGATTATTGAATCTAACGGGGACAGGCTCAATGACAATTCTTACGAATGTTATGATCCATGAATTAGGAAACAGGATCACGTATCTCCTTATTAGCCAATCAGAGAGTTGCCTGCATTTTAGAGGTGGAGGTTTGCAGAGACTATAAGGAAATGATTTATACTATAGTTTTTATTAGTCTGTGAATAGAATTTAAAGGAGTATCAACAGTTTGATTTTACTCATTTAGATATATATTTGTGTGTTGATAACGGGGAGTGGAATTTTTACCCTCTTAGAAGTTGATAGTGGAGTTGATGGTAATAATACAAGAGCACCAAACATTGCGGTGGAAATCACGAGAGGATCACGGCTTTGTCTGGAATTGGATGAAGTATATGCAAGATATGTGATATCATTGAGCAAATTTAAAATGGAGGATCAATTATGTTTCGCTGCTAAAGTTGATATAGCACATGTGAATAGACTTCAATGTGCTTTAAGTGCATTAGTGAAACATATCGAAGACAATATTGAACATGCTTAGTATTATTGTTGTTGTTGTAATTATTCAATAAAATTGTTTCGAAATCGAAAATGTTCCCTTTCTTCTCTGGTTAGGTTAGGCTAGGGGCTAACGAATCAGGGTCAGTCTAGAGTCAGCAGTCAGAGTGAAAGGATTGAAAAATGAATAAATTTGTGTAAGACAGAATTAGATCAAATCTAGTGTTTATGGAAAAACATTTGATTTTGGATGACGATTTTCTCGAGTTATCTCTTCAACGCAGGATATTTTCTCGTCAGGGAACACTTGACAATATAATGAGGACTGATTCTCCCCCATTGGACTATTGTATGAAAATTTTAAAATGTGACTCGAATGCTTATGCTCATTTTATTGATATATAAATTGGAACAAAGCAGAATCATATCGTGGATACAGTTTTGAAAACATTGCCAATGGATTCAGTGTAGTTTTCTCTCCCCGCCATTCGAAAGAGGTAACGTTACGGAGTTACTCCTCTCCCCATTCCACTCATTGAATTTATCGAGTGAGGACGATCAGTTTTGTTTTAGCTGTGAGAGAGTTGACATCGGAAACCAAAAAAATGTTCTATACATGTCCATTGTGCATGTAAACTCTTGGCAGTTGGACTCAAAGTGAGACTTGTACAATTATTGATGACTATAGTGAAAAGTGTAAATTATGTAATCCTTGTAAATTACATAGAGGCTATGCAGTACAAATTAAAGGATGTAATTCATGTCTTGAGGAGGTGTGTGACTCTCACCCTAGAGGACACCTCTGTTCCAATTGTCACTATGATAAATGTGATCAGTGGGAGAATACTTACCCCGCTATGATTGGAAATAATCCCAAACGTGATTTTAGTTTATTTCTACGGGATTGGTATCGTCGTGGATTTAAATTTTTCTGGGAAGAGGAATATGTTCTACGATTCAACTGTTTGACTAACAATACAATCTGATTTCTATTTTTTCGCTATAATTGCACTATATACTGGAACTACAAACCAAGGGATTTTTTTGGATGTTATCAATTGTGTCTCACTAGTTGAAAGAACTGTTCGTGTTACTGCTTCCGTTAATAAGACTATCAATTGCGAATTTTCTACTAGTAATGTGAATATTATCATTGACTATACGAAGAGATTTGACAAGAGTTAAGTTACATTGTACTGTAGAAAATGTGACCCTGACTTTGCAGTCAATCAAGATCAATATACAGTGAATCCCAATGATTTACCGGCATTAGTGGTTCACGACAGTTGCCTATAAACCGAAGAAGAAATATAAGGTGAACATTTAAAAGACATTGTTGTATATATATATGCATTTTATCAATAAACAAATTCATAAACACTTTTCTAGCACTTTACTCTTAGGACACTGACATAAATACTGTTCAGGTCTTAGAGGATATTTTCCACTAGAAAGTCGTTCAGACGTGGATTGTCACTATAAATGTGGAGAAACTACTTGTAAGTATAGCCGCGACATCGGAACACAAAATATAGTAGTGCATGGAAGCCACAGCTTTTAGTCGTTAGATCCTGCACCCTCTTACGATTTTGAATAATAGTTTTCCCACTGCTCTCAATATAGTTGCTGATGTGAGGTGTGTAGAATGTATAGGTTAGCCCAAGAGGATCAAAAAATTCAATCGTCTTCATTGTTTGAAAGATGCACAGCCAATGACCCGTCAGCACAGTCGACGGACTGCTATTAACAATAATAAAGGTATTGTTGACACTTTGATTTTTTCCAAGAAAGTCCGAGGGCAGACAATAGGATTTGTACTGGGACATGTGTAGGTCCATATTAAGTACATTGATTATTAGACTGGTGTTCATGGTGCCAAGTCTAGTAGAACACTACCTTCGGGAGTGATTTCCCAATAGGTTTCATATTGATTTAGTAAGATTAGTGCAATACTCTCAGCCAACGGGTCGCCAAATGTACACTCTAAACGCACACTACCCGTACGTACGATACTCATATCCTGCGTGCCTGACAAATCCAGTACAATGATACCATCTGTTTTAGCAAACATATCTTCGGTTATTACATTTTAAAATAGTTGCGAATCATGATATAGGGTTTGCATTTTCAACTCATACAATGTTCTATAGGATTTATCAAAAGGTAGATTGTAGAGTGGGATACCGTTTACTTTGCACACAAGAGATGAAAGTCCAAACATCTCGAATTTATGGGGGCATTCAGTCCATGATCCTATTGCACTAGCACTTTTTGCAAATGCCAAAGCGAGTTTTACGGAATTTCGCCATTGATAAAGGATGAATCGGTGAAGGTGCGTGACCCCGTGGCAATATGACGTTGATTGGTGATTGTATGAGGAACAAGTAGTTTAATATTATTTCCATTGGCTCTCAGTTTTTCCACTGCCAAAGCAACAGAACTCATAACCTGTTGTTTGCTTACATGGAGTATTGCTGAGGTGAGAGAGAGACTTACATCGGGATTGGCAAAAAGCTCTTTTCTCAATATGAAATTGGATGGTGCAAGCGTCAATTTTATATCCACTTTAACATTGGGCGGCAGCCATTGGGGTATATTAAATATTTCATGATATATTTTTCCAACTAGATGTAATTCACTAGTTGTAGAATTTTTAAGTGCATCTGTACTATCAGTATTAGTAATATATTCATATCCATTGTAGGTGCCTCTAAATTCCTTGTATGACTTGGGTGTCATCAGCATGAATTGCATATAGCTTTTATAGTTTGAGAGATTGTTGCTTGTGCTCACCAGCGTGCCATTGGTATAGACACTGATTTTACTAAATAAATTATGTAATATACAATTTTAATAGTAAATTCAGTCTGCAATAATTGGCATTTTATTATCGGATTTCTGAACTTTCATTTGTAAATCTATAAATGTTGAAGACATGTCCATAAAGTAGTCTTCATTGGAATAAATTTGAAAGTGGATATTGTCGGAGAGGGGTTGTTGTGGATAAAATTGTTCATAGTATCCATGCTTGACACTCACATCAACATTTTCTGCATTGAATTGATTCAATGAGGCGGTGATTGAGGGTTGGGAATCCTTATGCGGTAGGTAGGACATCATAGGAAAACAAATCTAATTTTGATCTAACAATTCTCTTCCTGGTGCTTCTTCTTCTGTCTACAGTGCCTGTCTACTTTTCCCTGCTTTTCTTTGACAAGAGGGGGGATGTCTTTCGTTTCCAGCCTGAGTGGAGACTGATGATTGATGCATTGTTTCTTGACCGTTTTAAGCCATTACCATTTTGCTTCAATACTTCATCAAGTTTTCACAAATCAGAGCAAAGATGTTCTATTGCACTTGTTTTTAAAATCATTGGCGGAGACTCAATCATATGTATTAGATAGTGCAAAATAAGTCACAGCCAGTAACTGATATTTTCTAGTCCAAGGTAGTTAAGAGCAAAAGAAGTGATCAAACCAGCTGCCAAGACCGTAGCCAGACATTGACGAGTGCCCTCTGTAGTAGTTCAATCTATTACCCTGTTGTCTTGGGCCAAGGGTATTAACATAGCCGTCAATATCAGGACAAGTGAATACCCCTTTTCTATTGGACATGTTTCTGTTGAACGATAGGACAAAATTGACATGTTATCACAGCGAAACCTTTCTAAATGGCTTTGGGATCCCCTAATTCAGCTTTTACTGTTAATTAACCGAGTTCCAAGTAAGAAGTGCTTGCGGGGATATGCAGAAAAATCTTAATATTTTTGTGTTGAATATGCTTTTGATTGGTTTTTCGTTTCAGAACTCATAGTAGGGGAGTAATTAAATTAAGGACACGAGATGCTTCCACAAATGAAGCATAGAGAAATATGTAAGGGTCTGTAGTGAAGGCAGGTGGGTCGTCAGCAAAATTGAAATTAGTGTTTCCAGTACTTTTACCATTGATTATATTGAGCTTAAAGCCAAGAACATCCTTTAGGCTATCATAGAGAATAACCTTTTCGCTGGCAATAGGTGAACTAATGTAGATCTTACCCTCCTCCTTTGAATAGTTGAAATGAAAAGCTCCTTTTTTACGAGCGGAAATTCTTTTATTAATAGAACGACATAAATCATTCATTCAGGAGAGTTCCTCTTAGGGTAATTAAATATATGGATAACCCACCCAATTGATTTTTTGAATTTGTTTTTGATCACTTGAGGATTGCGGCGACCAATCATAGGGTATATTTTTTGTATCATATTCACGATCCTTTCTCAAGTCGTCGTAGGTATTTTTGAGAATACAGTCGACAAGAGCCACTTCATACTTTCCATTGTCGTCGAATTTGATGGTGGGGGAGAGTTTCGTCCGAAAATCACTTGTTCTTTTCAAGTCATTGTAGAGAGGATCAGAAACATTGGACATGAAAGTCACATAGAAAACGTTGGGCATTGTCAATGTCTTCAACACTGACCCAAGAATCAAAATCCGGGTAATATTCTAGCCAGCGGCGTAGCAACTGTCTCTTACCCCTATAAGTAAATTTCTATAATATCTTCTAAACTTGGTAAATGTCATTAGTATTTCTAACTTTGTACAGTTTATAATCCTAAGAAACACCGATAATCTCATAATCATTAGTGACTTGCATTCAATAGATCGCGGGTTCGGTGTCTGTGATTTTGGACAATTTAAAAAGTTCTGTGCTCCATAAATAATTCCCTTTTTCAAAAATATTAGTGGTTCTATTAATTCGAACACTATCACCAACATTGAATTTCTTCTTCACATTTTTTTTCTTTTTCACCATTGGAATATTACTTTAGAAAAGCATCAAATGTATTTTCATTGCAGTGAACGTCCCGAGGGCTTGAGTTGGACAGAGATCAATGAGGTTAATGGTTGTATATCTGCATAATTTTATCTAAATCATGAATAAAAGCACATGTATTTGTTAGTATTGAATATCTTGAAATTAACAGACGAAATGTTCTTATTAATCGTTCAGCCAATGCAGCCTTTATCAGGATGTGACTACGATAAAGTGTTCCATTTTATTTCGATAGATCCTTTTGTAAGTTTGAACTAACAAATTAATTACCAAGATCCGATAGAATTTTTTCATACAAATTCTGTTCAACAATACTTTCAATGGCCCGAGCAACTTCAACACCTCTCTTTGACCGTAGTCGAATGACATAAGAATAGCAACTAAAGACAGTGATTACCACCAAAATATATGTATAGGGCGCATTGTGACGCCGTGGAAGTTTATCTAAAATTAAAAGATACGTTTGCAATATTTACAGAAGGAAAAAGTCTTTAGTTTGTTGATGCTGTTTGCCGCGAAGTATATGATTCCGATACAGAGTGTAACTTGGTTTATTCTCTCGATACTCTTTTGATTTTTTTTAAGTGCTGATAGAGACAAATTTAGAAAGGTGTTTGTGAGAACTTAAACTTCCCGCTTCACCAATATTTTCATAGACACCTTTCAGAACTTCATCCATTTTGAACGCAAACACGTAGTGTAAGGTCCACTACCCATTTGCATACTGGAGGGTGAATCAATTCGTTTTCGCTTTTGACTAGCAGCCACAGGTGTTTTAAAATCATTGCTGCTGCTGCTAGTATTTTCAAATATTGAATCTTCTTCTTTTTTAAATGGTGGTGTTGGTGTTCGAGGACTATATTCTCTTAGTTTCTTAAGAATTTGCTTATTGCCAATAAGACTTTTGGGGAAGTTTGATGCACTTAGAAAGGTGTATAGATTATTGTCAAGGGATAGAAGTCCTTTACGATTCGTCACCATATCACAAATTAAATCAACTAGGTTATAACTTTTTCCCTGAATTATAATTCGTTTCCCTGTGCTGTCGACTTGAACTTTATGTTCATCACCAGTTTCCAACATGAGGTAAGATAATACTCTTTTACTCTGTTCACGATAGGTCAGTGGAAATAGGTTCCCTATTTTCGATACAATCGAATTCAATTCATTCTCCTTTGATGCTGCAGCAGAATCTTGAGGTGATGTTTCCTGTTTAGTGGGATCGGCGACAGCGATGGGTCTCTCACGATAAGGTTTATGTTTGTCCACACGTCGCAATGCATCTTGAAGTAAAAGCAGTTTTTTGTCATCGGCAATATTCTCATCATTTAGTGCATTTGCTTAGATTGTCTTCAAAATGTTCGAAGGGCGAGAGGACCAGTTCAAATGGTGTCAATTTATAGGGTTTTGCCATCTAGAGAAAACTGTTTACAAGTCCTGCAATTATTGGCAGTAAAAGTGTGAAAAAGCTATCGCCCGCTTGAAGGAGTCGTTTTCTTTTAAAATGTTTTCCCTTGTTTTTACAAGCCAAGGCGCGTACAGTGGAACGATGTTGCTTTGTCTGTTGTCTAACACCTTCTGGCAGTTGAACATTGCCCTCAGTTAAATTTAAACAAATTTCAGATATTAGATTAATGAAATCATTGTCAACACCATGTTTAAGTATGGCCTTCCTAAGCAAGGGTTTTGAAGTGCTTGAAACGGAAAATAAATGCCGTTGTTTGTGTAGTTTCTTCAGTGTCATAACACCAACTAATAGTCTTTTCTACTGTTCACCGGAAGATATACTGTAATTTCATTGTCGAAAATGTCGATGACTACACGTAGATCCTCGGGTGTGCTCTGATTAAGATCCAGCAAAATGTAACAGTAGGATTTATTAGTCACCTGAGTGTACGCTGACAACAGAAATTTAGAGGCGCCGGGGTATATCTGTTTATTGAGAGTTATTAGCGAGCTAGAATCATGAACAACTCTGTAGACAATATAGATAGTGCAATTCAAAGCAAGGGTTCGCATACATTTGCTCTGATGAAACAGATTGTGTAGAACTAGGGTTATGGAAATGTGTTCATGGTGAGAGCGAACGGTGAACAGTTGTAGCATTTTCTGTGAGAACTGTTCAATGGATTTAGCCAAATCCTCAATAATCAACCACGATTTTAAGTCGATACTATTGAAAACATCAAGTCCTCGTATAAATTGTATTGGTATGGCTGTGGGAATAACTTTTATTTTACCATAGGACTCCTAACAAATAGGATATTAATTGTAGATTTTCTTCGGCTATTCCGAAAAAAATTACTGACAATTTTGAATTATATAAGCTAAAAGCGATGTTCACCCAAACATTGACGGCCTCCACAGAAATTATAAGATTGGCGACATAAATTAATGCCTGTCGCTACTACTGTTAACGACATGTTGACTACGAATGAATGTAAATCATATGTGCCAAGTGAATAAGTAGTAGCAGAAACTTTCCCATAGATCTATCTAGTACGTTAACAAGGACAACAAAAAAAAACAATATTTCAAGGCAGCATTTATTTTGGCAACTTAAAAACTATTTTTTCGACATGAACCTGACAACGATTAAAACGAAACTTTATTTACAAAAAAAAATAAAAACACTTTTCGTCCATCAACAATAACACTTTCGGTAAAACATCTATTGTCTTTAAAAACTTTCTGTACAACAACAACAACACTTTATGTACATTAGTAGAAAACACACTTTTCTATACAACAACAACCTGACACTTGAAAACAACACTTGAAAAAAAAAAACACTTGGAACATGAACTAGCACAGTTGAACATTATGAATTTAAAAATGGGGTCCCCCCCACGCCCCAGGGCCGCAGGGCCAAAGGCTGGCCGGCCACGGGCGGGACCCCCCACCCCCCGGGAGCGGCCGCGGGCGGGACCCCCCACCCCCCCAGGGCCGGCCGCGGGAAGGACCCCCCCTCACCCCCCGGGGGTCGCGATGGAAAAAACTGTACAATAGTTGTCGTCACTGCAGGTTAGTGGTTGGGTTAGTTGGGTTAGTTGATTAGTTAATTTATGAACGGGTTGGGTGGTTAGTTAATTTATGAATGGGTTGGTGGTTAGTTGGTTAGTCAGATTAGGTTAATTTATCCAGACCAAGTTGATTGCGATAGTCTATGTATTCAACTCGGTCTGAAATACGGTAGTGACCATGAGGCAGCACACTTAAATAATTCTTGAGAACGTAGAATGTGTTAAATATACACGACATTGAATTCTTTTCCACTCTCAAAGTATAATTTCTGTACTGTAGATACCGAATTACAAGCACTTTTGCTCTTGACACTGGGTTACTTTCTGCACAGTTTCTGCATACGCGCCGGTTGAAATTGCTCTTTAAAAAATCTGTAGGCACCCCTTTAAACGCCTTCTTTTCATCCCCACTATGAGTTTTAACACAATAAATCTTAGTGCCCGAGAACACCCCCCTTGATATCAAATCACTCCCTGTCTATGATTTTAACATTAATAGTTGGTTGGGTGCTTGATGTTTCCCTAACCCGGGATAAAAGGACTGATTCCAGTTGGTGAAATCCATCCGCGAGCTGATGTGTTCCCTCTTTTCTAGATCACCCAATAAATCCTCGGTCCCATTTACCTTTAACAGCAGATAATCTGTATCCCCATAGTAAACTTGAGCCTCCCCCTCCCGTGGCCATTGCACCTTGAACACATTGTAAACAAACGACAACATGAGCTTTTTGGAAATTTCCAGTACTGAACTACCTCCTGCTATATTCTTGTTCAGTACCACATTTCGCTTTCGCCTGTGTAGAAGAACCATGCCAGCCTCTATGCTCGTGAACGATGTAAAATTGGGACCGCAAATAACTCGTGCACACTCTAGAGGGTCAGTCACAACTTCACAGGGAGATCTGTTACGTACGCTTTCACACATTTTGCCAAACGCTGAATTTAGAGTCAGTTTGTACATTTCCTTTTCTACCTTGGAGTTTGCCCTAGAGCGTTTATCAACAAAAGTTTCGATAAACGTCTTTAAATATGGTCACTGATTGAACTGCAGGACCCTAATTATTTTGGTGATCTTGAAACCATTGTTCACCCTCCAGGGCAAGAGTACATTGTAAATAACGATATTCTCCTTAGGGTCCAAATCAGCAATCAGTTTTTGCTTAGAGGGACTCCAGTGCGTCCCCATATCCTCAACCAATGATCGATTGTAGGGAGTCCATGAGTCCCTGCTCATCGGCCGATTGATACAGGGAAAAACAAAATTTCTGACGGAGTAGTGAAGGGCAAGTGGAATTTGCCCGTCATTTTCGAAGAACCATCCGTGTGACCCATTTTCGTTAACGGTGGTAGAGTCGGGTAAATCAAAAGGATTCTCAAGCCAATGATAGATCCAAAACGGCAAAGAGTAGTGAGACATTGCGGAGGGGTACAATGAGTTCATGTCCAAGAACACTGCATTTGACTTTGCACCGGTGCTGTTTTGTCCGCTCGGATCGGTTGACAAGACGCGGTCCCCATGAAAAACTTACCGTCCCCTCATTGAACGCTCTACAAAAGGTGCTGATCTACATCTGTGATTAGGCCTATTTCCTCCCTACTATTTTTCTAAATCATATCCATCGTCAACTAGATTATGGAAAAATAGTAGCCTATATCTAACCCGAGCTCTGAATTGACTTGGTTTTTGTTCTTACTGACTATATCCCACAGAGTTAAAACATAACTGGCCAATTACAGTCTAAAAAAATCTTACCGATTTCTACAATCCCCCTTAGACCATATCTTCTAGGCAAACTCATAGTCTTTGGATTTGCATTCACTACTGGTCAGTGAATTGTAAAAATTTTCAATCGGAGGTAGTTTCACCTCGTTTAAGAGAGCGCTAGAATAGTAATAATTATATGTGTATATACCTCAAAAGGTCAATAGGTCTTATATTTAACTGTCTGTAAAGTGCTGTTTAAGCAGGGGAAAGCTATAGAAACTGTCACTTTTCTACACTTAAATCAATTGAGCGAATACCTTTGGAAAGAAACTAAAGGAACCTAAAAACCTGATTTTATTCCAACACGTATGCCCATTATTTACTACCTGCCATTTCAGCTCGAGAAGCAACAACTTTTCGGCCGATTTTGGAATAATGTTATAGGTAAATGAACTGTTTACCCATGGACTGTCTACTCCCCGTCCCTCCCTATGCATATTTACCAGTGCTTGTAAAATAAATTTTAAATCGTAATTTGAGTTATGAATAAAATCAGGGATAAAAAACTGCTGGCTAACATTAAAGTGAAACGATTGATGCGCTCCCCCTCTAAAATTACTACCCCCAGATGATATTTCCTGCCACAAGTGATTATGATCCCTGACTTTCCCCCTCCCACCGCCTCTTTTCCCTTTAGTCCCCTTATCACCCTTTACCAACTTCCCCTTACAAACCCACCCTATTTTTTAATTTTTAATAGCGAGACGATCCTATGCAGACAAAACCATTGGGTAATAAGAAATTATCAAATGAGAAATAGCGCCATTAGCCCTGCAAGTTAGTTTAGTCAATGCCTTGACCATGGAATCCCCTCATCCAATGTTTATGCTATTTCTAACAACCGCATGGTGTTAGAACTGTCTCTTTGCGCATGAGCCTAGGACACTGCAATAGATTGATGTTCTATGATTCGGTTTGGAAATCGAGGATCATTCACCTCCACCAGCTTAGCTTCACAATCTAAAGATATTTTTTTGCACTGGAGGAGGGTGTTTTGGAAATTTTCAAAACGTAAAATGGCCCTATCCCCTGAAACCGTTTCCACTGTCTGGTAGCCTTACCGTCTACAATGCCTCATGTGATTTTGAAACTTTAATTCAGTCCAAAATCGAGAGAGGCATGTTGGACAGTAGAAACGTGAACTCTGTTTCTTACCCTCCCCCACAACTCTACTGATGTCCTTAATCGCGTTAAACGGACCAATTGAATTAGCAAAATTACTAGATGGTGGTGTATACAACAACCAAAACCAGTTTCTGACTAAATTAATTGTCGGGACCTTCACAGAGAAGACCACCCCCTTGTTTTTTAAACCAACCCTATATTCAAATTAAGTTATATACGAAACCACAGTAATGCTAATAATTAAATAGGTATTCATCCGTTAAAAAATTTCAATAGATCGTTGCGCTAATTTGTATTTCCCCTCTAAACAAGAGATATATACACTTGAGGACCCGGACCCGTCCTTCCCGCGTACAGCTCAATCTTCTAGATTCGGCTTGGAAGGGTCATCTGGTAGAGGCTGAAATGCTGATCTGAGGAAAGCATACCTGGAATATTTATGATCTGTTTCAAAACAGATCTTCTGGACACCACGACAACCTACTAAATCTGGATTATAATTTATAACTACTGACCTCTCAGACCCTGCCTCCCTTCTTAAAATAAAATCTTTCTTAAATTTACAAATATTAACGCTTAAATTTTCAATAAATAAAACCACAGAGCCACGCTCAATTTAGTTAAAGTTATCAAGAGCGCAGTTAATTGACCTATACACTCCGAAAAAACACTCACAAAATTTTCTAAACTTGAATAAATAACTCGCACCGCTGAATTAATATAATGATAATAAACTTTACTTTTTCCCTCATTTAAATAGATTACCTTTAAAACAATAGGAACCTTAATTGAATCCCTCCCCCACAATTGAATTTGGTTCTCCAGAAGTGTACGAATTTTATCTACATACTCGTGCACAATTTCTACAGGATCAAACACATAATTTCCACCCATAAGTGAATTAAATGGGTCCCCAAAAGTCGCAGTGTAGACAACTATTGCATTTAAAATTGTGTTGGACAGCTGAAAGTCTGGAAAAGTCGTGAATTGGTCATTCCCCCCCTCTCCCTCTTGTATATTATCAACAAACCCTCCCCCACATTGTTCAACAATAGGGCTATGTGAATGCTCCTTTTCAGTTGTTTGAAGTGGATTCGTTAGGGTATCGGAGGCTGGAGGAGGAGGGTTCCCCGTTAATTCGTTTGTAAAATGGTCCAAAAACTGTAGGGTGTTTTGACTCAAGTCTCCCTGCTCAACTGTGCTATTATCTACATTAAAAAGAAAATCATTTAAAAACTCATCAATATTAAACGGTATTTGACTGTCAGGTAAAATGTTATCGTCCCATGGTAAATTGTTAGGGAGCTCCACCGATGCGTCCTCTCCTTCTCCAACTGATGAGGACGATGATGATGATGACAACGAGTATGAGACGAATGGTCCATTCTATAAATGAAAAAAAATAGCTTATTTTCAAAGTGTTCAAATCACCCCTACTGTTTTTAAAATTTGGAATATTATTATTTAAAACGCGCTTAGTAGTAGTAGTAGTAGCAGTATGCACATAGTAGCATTTAGTTAATTCACTGTCCCCCCCACAACTATCGATATTCTGAAAGTTTCTCTCTCTCTAATTCCCTACAGGTTGTCTAGGACTCATTAGCTTAATTATTGTAAGCCGCGTATGTTCTGTTCCAAGACTATTCAGCAGGAAAATACAATTAAATGGGAAACCGTTAACTCATATTGTCAATGTTTCCCCCTAAATTCTTGGCAAGTTGTAAGATTGAAAGCTGTCAAAAATATTACGCAAATTAGAATCCATATGTGCAATAGATAAATGGGGTAATCTCTGTCCTTCTCTTAAAACTACAATATTCAATTGTGAAAAATAACATTTTGAGTTTCATAGTGGAGATATATTAGTAAACTAGAAATTAACCAAAAATATTATTATGAGATATCGAAGAAATAGCAACAGTAGGGGAACAGAGAAAATAGCAAAGATTAGAAAAAGAGCGGTTTCTTTTGACAAGCAAGCAAAAAATTACATTATATTTAGATATCTCTGAGGGAGGGGGGAGCAGAGAAATTTAAAACAATCATTGGGGGCGAGGGGTTAATATTTTAATATCTCTGAGACAAGTTTATATTAGGTTGAAAAATAGTTTTGTTTTTAGATTTTTCTATAAGATAGGTAGGAAAAAATGCTCACATTTGCAAATTCTGGGTGCATTTGAATGCCCGAAGGCCCAGGCGAAGCATGCTGTACCATCGGCGGACCTTGTGTTGGTGGGGCAGCGACTTTACCTGGAGCGGGACTCGCCATCATGTAGGAAGTTGCCCATTCACTTTTGAATTTCCTGATAGTGGATGGACCAGCGATATCACAATCCCGCGCAGATAGGGCTGCGGCTTGGGCAGGCAAAACAAGTTTAGGTGGCTTTGGCCAGCGACCATATTGGACAACTGTCACCTTCACAGGGGGCGCATTATTACCCCTTGCTCTCTTACTGGGTGGCGGCGGGCATTCTTCACAATTTGCCTTAAAGAAGAGAAAAAAGTTAGTATCGAAAATAATTTCCCCCTTTTTTTTACAGAAAGAAAATTAGTACCCCCATCCACATAATTTTGTCTAGAAAAGCATTTATCACTAAGAAACCCTCTCCCCAGCATTTTCAGTAAAGCAAAAAGTAAAAATATACTAAGCTCAGAAATCAAACGTTTTTATCACACAACTTGTGAAAAAAAATCATGACAATCAGTAGTCTATAGCCTTAGGATAGAAATCAATGTTTCTATTTTTACCATTTAGAAAAAAATTAAATGTTCCAGTCTATAGGCTTTAAATTAGATGAAAAAAGATCGTTAATCCAGCATCCTATAGGCCAAAATGTTGCAAACATAGGTTAAAATTCTATTCAATTTACGCATAATATAAGCTTCATGCAACTCCTAAAGACTTTTCTTTCTAGCCTTGCATATCAAAATTAAAAACCATAGTTTTCACGCCCCCCTCCTGGGAATGTAAAAGAAACTCTATCGAAAGAAAGCTTGAAAAAAATTAAAAACATGCCTAGAGACGCAACGCATATATTTACACATTAGTTTTCTTGTCAAAGGGTGTACATTTCTACACAACGAATCCCCCCCCTTACTGTTCATGCGAAGAAACAGTTTGTTTTCATTTTACAATGATGGCGATAGACTTGAGGCCTGTCCCCCCTCCTTTCAGCAATGTCCTAAAAAATATTGTTAGACCTTAATTTGAAAATAACTCGATTCACAGGTTATCCAAATACAAGCTGCGTTTGCCTAGCTTAATTATCGTAATCTCTTTTTGCTCGAAACTATTTTTAATTTGACGGGAGGAACAATCCTTTTGGATGTGTGAAACCTTTTACAGGAAGGGCTTTAAAAAGGGTGAGAGCTAATTATAATCTCGCGCTGGAGAGCCTTATGTCAAACCAGAGCGGGTTAATAACAACAGAGCGACGGATGTCTCAGTTAGAGAAAAGATTACAATAAAGAAAAGCCAAAATTTATCGAAAAAGAGAATTATTTCTATTGCGATTATTATCGTTGTAAAAACAGTGGGGGGGGGGGGGTTTATGTGGTAAAAAGAACATATTTTATGTTTTCTATTGAGTATAAAGATAGCACGGTGGTGTTTTGGGGGTACTTACCTAAATATACTGGAGGGTGACCAAGGAAAATAATTTTATTTTGAAAATAAAAATTGAAAAAGTACTCACATTGCTAATTGTAGCTGCCAAGGCTTCAGGCTCATCAATAATATTAACTGTTATATCCAATGTGTCACAATACTTTCTGATAATTTAATCACATTACATGCCCGTTATATGCGAGATCTCAAAGGGCGAATTGTTATGTCACGGGGAAAACCATATGTAAGCAAGCCTCTGATTGGCTGAGAAGGGAGATGTAGCCGACTCGCTGATTGGCTGAGAAGGAAACACGTGATCTAACAGTTTTCTAATTCCTGGAAACTCTTAACATTCGCTCCGAGCATGCACTTGCCCAAAACAACAACAACATCAAATAAATCGACATTCGTAAGAAGTGTCATTGACCCTGTCCCCGTTAGACTCAATAATCCAGAAAACATTCATCAAAGTGAAAAAAATCCTGTTTTTTCATTCTGATTGACAAAAACCATAAAACAGACATAAATTGCTGTTGACATCCATTAATGTGAGAAAAATCCTGTTTTTCCATTCTCACTGACAAAAACTATAAAACAGACATAGATTGCTGTTGACATCAATGATAAACATCCAATAAATTGACTAACACTCATAATCGTCCTAAAAAACATCCATAAAGTGAAAAAAATCCTGTTTTTTCATTCTCAGTGAGAAAAACCATAAACACGTGGTTCTCGTGGGGTCAATAGGGGCCATTCTACTTATATATATATATATATATATATATATATATATATATATATATATATATATATATATATATATATATATATATATATATATATATATATATATATATATATATATATATATATATATATATATATATATATATATATATATATATATATATATATATATTAGATGTAGACTTGCAGCTATAAAAATGTATTGTTTATTATATGGGCAGTGTTTATATACATTTTTCTGGAAGGGGGGGGGGGGAGAATTAGGCTAATTATTCTGTAAGTGACCAGTTAACCAACAAGTCCTTGAATTTAATATAAAATAAAGCGCTTCAAGTGTCTGTTTGTCTGTCTGTGCAAACCTAAAGGGACGGGACAATTGAGCAGAGACATGGGCAGTTGACTCTAACCTGGCAGCAGAAGTGCAAGAATTGATATTTGGAAGGTTAGAAAATATTTTCTTAGACCACACTTCTTTTCCATTTACGGAAAGTTAAGAGACAAAAATGTGTTTAATTTAAATAAAGCAGTGGAACAAAAAACGAAATAAAAAAACGACAACAAAACATTAATTAATAAAAAAAATCCGAATATTTTCTGTCTCCCGTGTGTTTAGTTTGTCATTTTTTAGATAGTTTTGTTTTTAAAACTGTTTTTCTTCTTTAAAGTTGTTTTTTTTTTCTTTCCCTTGAGAAAGACTCCCGGACGTGGAGCTGAAATATTCAGATTTCTTATTAATTAGTGTTTTTTATTATTATTATTTCGTTTTTGTTCCACTGCTTGATTTAAACTAGACCTGTTTTTCTCTCTTGGTTTCTCGTAAGTGGAAGGTTAGGTGGTAGAGTGATATCAGGAAGCGATAAAAACCAAAAATGTGATACCAAGAGAATTTAGTAAACCATAGATTTTCGCGCAAACCTGGGCTGTTTTGCCTTGTTTTGTACTGTTTTTGACTGTTGGGGGATCTCATTCACACCCGGTGTCCCCTTCTTTGTGCGAGCTTATGTTAAGTCCTGTACCATCTTCATTAAGTTGTTGAGATCTTTATTTTGCTTGGATTTCCCACCTTTGTATGCCTTATTTGGTAGTGTGTTGTTTCAATACAACACATTTACGAAGGAACTCATAACGAGCTTTTTTCAATTAATATTTTTTGACGTTTTTATTTCAAGAGAAGTATTTTATCCAGCTGTTCCTGTCATTTACTTACAAATTTTTTGCAACATTGATGCCTTTTTCGGTTGTTCAAGGGCTCTATTGCCCAACTACTTTTGCGCTTTTAAACTTTATGCTGCGTAAAAAATTCCTTATTTTACAATCTCAAGTTAGTGTCACCAATGGGCCCTAATTTTTTTTTATTTCCCAACAACACTTGATCTTACTACAAACTTTGTAAATATTTCAAACAAGATTAATAAATTTGCCGAGTTTACTCTGTAATGTTCATATTAATGTTGGAAAAAACACAATAAAGTAAAAATTGGTAGTTTACAACAAATGATTTCGTAATTTATGATAAAACTGGTGAATTTACTAAAAAATATTTTCTAAATCTGGAACAAACTTGACTTACTTGACTTAAAGCTCTTGTTCGGCATCTTCACCATGGTAGAGGAAGCCAAATGTCAGATAGTCTTCTAATGTCTTTTAATGGGTTGGAGATTCATATGGGGTCAGTGTTTGGTAAGTGATTCGAGCTCGAATGACATCCACCTATCTAGTGTGTGGTCTTCCTATGGTGCACTTTCATCCATCTGCCAGTTAAAACAACAGCGAAGATGATTCGGGCGAGAGCTAATAGGGGCAGATGAAGTAGATGGCCATACCAACGTAGCGAGCGAGACACCTGCTACACGAACAGGGGTGGTAATTTGAAGGACCGGATAATTTCCATGTTCCGTACCGTGTCGAACCATCTGATGAGTTCAATTTTTGTGTTTCATCGGGATGGCACAAACTTTCGCTAAAATTCGGTAAAATTTCGACTTCGCAACATACTTTGACTATTTGCTCAGGTCGGTTGTTGAATGCTAGGCAGTGGTACCAAGTGAGGCCTTGAGTGGAGCAATAGCTATTTACCAGGTTTTTTTTTTACGAAGCTGGAATTACAATTTTAGCAATTCCTCATTTTTCTAATATATGACTCCAAGGCCACTCTTTGTCGGAAATCGGACAGTATTTGCTAAGTATTGGATAAACATGTTTTAGTTTTGAACTTCATATTGTAATGCTAGCCTTGTGATAAACAAACTCAGCAGTGGCGCACTCAGAAAATAATTATGGGAGGGGGTTGCTGACTCGGGGTTACTTGGGCAAACCAACGGAAAAATTTAAAAATTCCTTATAAAAAATGGTATTTTAAGGCATTACTTTAAGTTCATTTTAGCTCTTTGAATGCAAGTTTTGAGTAAGGACTAAGGAATGAATGGTAAAACCGAACAGATTAAATAAAATTTAAGCACAGAATGTAATTTTTTCTTGAGGGGGGGGGGGGGGCAACAGCCTCTTTAGCCCCACCCCCCGTGGGTGCGTGCCTGAAGGTCAAAACCCTTGAATACGAGCTATGCTGGCATTTGTAAGCCATTTGGAAGAAAAAAAAAAAAAACCGGCTACATAATGCATTTTGTTTTAGGATAGTCCTATTGTAACTTTAGCGTTGTATTCGTGACCTGTGCTTCTAAAAATGCTCAAATATAAACTTTGTCGGAATTCAACACCATCTGAGAAGTTTGTAATTACCGTGTTTTGATTGTTAAGCCGTTTGGGGAAAACTTAGGCTACATACGGTACTGTATTTTGTTTTGGGATTATCATGTTGTATTTTTAGCATTTTAAACCTATTCGCGGAATGTTTGGATTTGATACAAAATAGAAACTAATTTAGATTTCTGATTGCGAGGATTTGATCTAGGTGAAATTTTCGGGTGGATAATTGTGGAATGGGAAGCTATATAAGTCCCTGTATGACGAGGAGTTACGTGGGTAGGGAGCTGAGAAGCCTGCGTAAACTAGATATTAAAACAATCTAGAATTCTTGGTTTAAAGCTCTAAATAAACCGATATCTGTTTTGCCCCTTCTTAAAGGTACATGTAATGGCCCAAACGCAAACAATGTTTTGATTTGAAGATCAATTAAATAATCGAGACGTGTAAATGTTGTTATGTTGTGGGTTTGTTTTGTCTAGTTAGGTGTTTCTCACTTCCTTATTTTCACACGATTATTGTTTGGGTGGACCGCTGCTGAGGTTCTATATCCGTCTAGATAACTCTACAAAATTCAAACGGTCCTATTTTAGTCTTTTTTATGACCATATAGAAGGTACTGAATATAAAATTTTGGATTTAACAAAGGTAAGATTGACACAAGAAATGCGTTGTCAAAATTTATTCTCTGGTGACTGTGAATGCATTATTCCATGTCTATTCGTTTTGATTGTAAAATGCCATTACATTAAACTTGTATAAGCAAATTGGTTGATTTTTCATAAGTAAAGCAGCTGGATCTGCTGAAAAAAGGTTATAAAAACATCTCTTTTCATGTTCACTTCATCATGTATACTTCATAAGTAGATAGTTAACTGGTGAAACAAATATCTTTGAAACTAGCCTCGCCTGACCTTCTAATATTATTTTAGCCGTAACTATTTAGCCATTGAATTTTAGTCATACTCTTGGCTGGTTATTTTAACTTTTGGTTGTCATTACTGCCATCATTGTAGCGCATGTTAGTACAGTTTTCGAGGAGTCGCCTATTTTCTGCAACCTGGTGTCTATTTCGAAGAGTTGTTCTGCCATGCATGGGGTATTTTGTACCATTTGTGGCATAATTCGTACAAGCGCTTCCTAATAACGTACTGCGCTTCGTTTAGAATGCTTATGGCACCTAAAAAGTTTGAAAGGGGATGGGCAATTTATTGGTCGAAGGGGGGGGGGGGAGTATTTGTTGATAGGCTGATATGGTTCCAACGGTTTTGACCGCCCCTCAGTGTTGCATTAAAAGATATTTTTTTTACACCTTGCTTTTTTACCATTTAATTTTCTAACCCTATGGTTTATTTATTTATTACATTAAAAATTATTTATTTTTCGTTAGTTTAATTAAGTTTTAGTGCAAAATATTAGCATTTAAAATCTTAAACTTAAAGCCAGGGCTGTTACGTATGGAAGGGGAGGGGGGCGCCCTCCACCAGTGTTTTTGGTCACTCGGTAAAAATGAAGTCGGTAAAATAGTGGCGTTTCGTGCAACGATTTTTCCGACGCCGCTAAATTTCTTTCTTCGGTTCAATAAAGAAAATGAAAACACTGACATGTCATCTACAGAAATTTCGAACTTGGTCCGTAAACGCAGCAGTTTTACCGACTCCTGTCGTGATTTTACAGATGGTGCCACAATTTTCCGTTTGGTTCAATAGACAACATCAAAATAGTGACATGATATGTACCGAAATCTGAATCTCGGTTGGTGGCAGCGGTTTTACCGACTCGTGCAGTGATTTTAGGTATTGTATTCGAAACGAACATTATGCTAATTTTGAAAAAAGCAGTCGGTAAAAATGACCAGCCAGTTGGTAAAATCTCTTGCCCCCCCCCCCAAAAAAAAACAATTTGGCTAGTAACAGCCCTGCTCAAAGTACATAGCCTCTGCTGACACTCAGGGAGGAAATGTAATGAGGAAAGTATGCAGGAATTATGTTTTGTCGTTTTGAAGTAAAATATTAAAATTATTCTGCCACTGGAACAATTCATGATTTTTTTGGTTTTCTTATTTTGAGTTTTTCTTTATTAAATAATGATTTCCACATCCGATCCTTTTTATTTTAGCTGAGAGCCTGTATTTTTGTTCTGTTTCCTTTTGAAGCCTTATCAACAGTTCTAAATTCTATTTTCTCAAAAATAGCCTTCTTAGAAATTCCAAGTTTTAGCACTGTTGGTGATTATGGTATAGTTTCTACAGCACAAGCATTTTTTTAAATCAAATTGTGGCGTTTTAGGCTCTTTCCACCTCTTTCCTCCACGGTGGCGTGGGGTGAACTTCAGGACCCAAAGTAGTTGTAACTTGCGAATGTCTAATCAAATCAAATCTAAAAGTGGAATTTTTCCTTTTCCAGGAGTTTAGTTTATATTGTAGTCTGATACTGTACAACAAAACACAAGTCCTGATTTTCGGTATTAATGTTTTTAAAGAAAAGACTGTTAAATTTGAGACTGGTATAGTGATGTCTCGATGGATATTGGTTGAGAATCACAGTTCTAGAGTAAGTCAACAACGTCAACGTCGAATCAATAAAAATTCCAATATTATCCAAGTGGTTTCAGACTAATTTTGAAAAAAAAAATCCATGACAGTACAAAAAACAATATGCTAGTTAAAAGGCCATTGTTGCAGAAGAGTAGAACATCCCAGTCTGACAATAATGATCACAGCAGTTGCTTGATAAAATGACATCAGAAAATCAAAGAACAATGGTAAAGGCGAAAAAATTGATTACCATAAATGCAACTATGTAAAAGAATTGAATTATTAGCTAATCATTCAATAGAAGATAGCTTGTCTTAAGATAAATTCTTCCTTGTAAGAAACCCAGGGTATGCCCCAGCTTCAAATAAATTTTTTTAACGCGCTTAAAATAGTTTTAAGATAATAGCTTTTCAGTCGTAAGCGCAATTTGCTTAATAAATTAGTGAACAAAACAAGAGATTAAATAGAAGATTAGGGCAAAAGCGGAAAAGGAAAATGCAGTAGTAACATAGTAAAGCTTCGTTTTTCTCATCCAAAAAGTTCAAAAACAAAGCCCCCTACCCGCCAAAAATAAAGCAGTACTAGTAGTGGTAGCAATGAAAGTTTCAAATTAATACTCTTAACCGTTTCTAAGATATTACAGATACACCCTTTTGATACCCTGGATGCATATAGTGTGTTTTGATTTATTTCAACAATAGGTAAAATAATATACATGGGCACAATTTAATGAAACTGAAATAAAGGAATATAAGAGGAATTATATTTCTAGTCAATAGTCCTGCTTAACCAGAATAAGGTTCAATGAGAAAATATTAATGTCTACTTGAATCAAATAAATATTAAGGGACCAAGTATAATAAGTCCGATATGTCAATTAAATAGCTCTTTAAATCTGAGCTAGGACGACACATATATAGCTCAGAAACCTTTTGCTCTGATATTGGGAGACTAATAACAGCAAATTATAATTAATTCCATCTTTTGACTGGCCACAAGGAAATGCTACAAGGAAGGGTTGCAGGGACCAACTGGTAGCTGACGGTTCGAAATTCTGATTACAACAATTTATATTATTTTGAACCAACATCGCGTGGTATCCGGATGCAGCTTATTTGAAAGGTAACCAAAATTTCGAGTGCCCTTTCAAGTAACAACAAAGATTGGGTCGTATCACAACACTGTTGGTCTAAAAAAAGGCCAAAAGGCCATCGAGAGAAAGCTCTGAGGTAAATATCGATGAAACTATCCGAGAGCTGTTTGCAAGGCCTCCCAGTCTCAGAGTCCATGCTACTCTGCAGTGAACATTTAATCTTAAACATATTTCTGTATGTGTTTTCAGTCTGCAGAGCATAAATGGTTATTGTAGACCGTTTATACAGCTATACAATATTGAATAGTTAAGCAATCAGCTACTAAAAAAGTGGTGAGAACGTATATTCAGCTTTGATATCTATAACTTGTAAAAAAGAATGGCAACCTATGGACAATTCCAACTTCTAGCTACAAGGAAGATGCTACAAGGGAGGACTGTATAGTTCGATCCATAGCTATTCCTATTGTTTATGATAACAAAATGGGCTTTGTAAGGTCAAGGTGCTAAATCTTAGATCTGAGATAGGACAACTGATATCTGGCTCAAATTTCTTTATATCTGTATGGTATGGGCTAAAATGCCGTCTTACAGATATTTCCAATAATATTCAGCTCAAATTTCTTTAGATCTACAAGGCTTGGGCTGCAGTACCTGCTAGAGACAGATGCCACTTTTGACTTTTATTTTACTTAACTTTACTTTACCACTTTTACTGTGCCTGAACGATCATTAACAGTAGCCCAGAGGTTTATCCATCCATGATACTGTGGAACTCCATCCCTTCAGATGTCCCTCTATCTCTCTACGCGAAGGCAGTTTCTCGGTGGGTCTCGGTTGGTCTCCCTCTTTTATTTATTTTTTTATTTTTATCTTTCCCTATTATTTCTCCTTTAATTTTTAATTCTATCTCAACTCATATATCTCTCTTCTCTTCTTTTAAAGTTATTTTCAGGAACCTAGTCTTCGTCTTTTCTCTTATTTTTGTTTCGTGTTCTAATGACAACTTAATCTTTCCAGTTTTCTGTACTGTATTGGTTTTTGTTCGTTCCTATTATTATTATTATTATTATTATTATCATTATTATTACCTGTTTTTTCTTTAAGTTTTTGTTTTCCTATATTGTAGTGTGTATTCTCCTTTATCTTTATTTTGTATGTATTTTTGTGATAGCGTGTTGCTTATGGTTCTTTCAGTGTTTTATTATTGTATTGTGTGGCCCACAACAAGTCAAGCTCTTGGGCCGAATAACCGTTTCGCGTTTGTAATATTGTTTTAGTATTAATAAAATGATTGCAACATAAAGAAAAACGAGCAAAATTGGGGTTTTTAAAGGCCAAATGAAAAAACCAAAACTTTTTTTTCATTTTACCTTTAAAAACCCCATTTTTGCTCGTTTTTCTTTCTTTATTTTATGTCAGGCCAATGTGGTTTAAAATTTTTCATAAAATGATTGATTGATGACTATAAGGAAAAAAAACAAAGTTTTCTTATTTTCTTTGTATCACATTATGAAGCGCGGAAGGGTAACAAATATCCGGCTTAAACCTCCTTAATCTCCGAGAGTGGACTAACCTTACCAGTGTGCAAAAATTTAGAAATTTTACCATAAAGAGCAAATATAATTTGTCTTACAGCCAATGCATATGACTTGGATTTGAAGAAGGAATGTATATCCAGTTGAAACCAGTTTAATCTCAAATACGTACCATTACCTGTAACTGCAAGACTCAAAATAAAACTGGTTGCCTTTTCTATTGTTCACCAAACGGCTTAGTAGTAGCAGTAGTACTAGTATTAGAAGCATGATAACCAAGCTTAAAAGTGATTCCCTTATTTTTTGATATGGGAGCTCAAGACTTATAGTCTATGGTTTCAGCCCATTACAACCCGATTGTAAATCTTTGATTTTGCTTTTCCCAGTAATTTGGCCCCTTCTTTTAGTAAAATATTAACCTTTGGTACAAAAATTCTAAAAAATAACATGACAAAAGGAAGTAAAACACAGATCATGGTCCTATTTTACTATTAGAATGATAAAACAAGGTAGTCGACCAAGAATTAAATGGTTTAAGTATATGCTGTAAGAAAGTCGACCAACAATTTGATGGTGTAAACTATGTCCTATGTTGAAAAAACTCCTTAGTCCTTTTGTTGACCAATCAACTGGCATCTGAGTATTTTAGCAATAAGGGAAAAACTTTAAGATTTCAATGGTCTAAGACAGGGGTTTCCAAACTATGGCTCGCAACCCACCAGTGGGTCGCGAGCGAATATTGAGAGCCAGAATTACAAGTTTTACCAATATGAGTGAAAGACTGTTAAAATGAGAAACACGACTTAGATAATGTTTTTATTACTTACACAAGTACACTGGAAAGTTTTTTTTTACAAAGTTATTTCAACGGGAAGGATGTATTTGTTTCCGATTTTTCTTCATAATAGTTTTAGCATCAACTTCAACTTTAGTTACTTTTAATCGCAGTGAGTTTGATATATCCAATTTATTCTGTACTTAGTTTTAATGTAAACCATAGCCGAAAATTTGGCCTCGCATAGATATAGGCTAGGAAAGAGGAGGAGCTTTATGAAACAGGTCAGAATAGTTATCAGTAGCTGAGAACTAAAATTTCGATAACTGTTTAGGATTAAAACTATTTTTCAGTAATGTACCTTGTGATGAGTTAATGAGTTCTTTACTTGTTTTTGTTGACGCACTAGTTGGTAAGTCGTCTTGATATAGGTTACGAATCCAACTGAACGGATCAAACTTTTTCATCTCTTCCCCAAAATAATCGTCAAAATTATGTTTTTAATAGCGGTAAATGACTGGAAATTTCTGACCGAACGTTCATCTTAGGCTGCACTTGGTTTTCAATAATAAAAGTTTCAAGTGTTTCAAAACGATCATACTTGCCATTATCAATGCAATTTTTTCACAGCCTAAGCTTTTTTATGAACACTCAAATTTTATCGTGAACTGCAAAAATATCTGATCCGTTTGCTTAAGGATGCCGTTTGCTTAAGGATGCTTAAGGATTGTTCGGGTACCCGGCTGACTGACCGTATTTCAAACAAAAGCCTATACGAAAAATGTGGTTCAATACCGCTCTCTAGGGCGATAATGAAAGAAAGGTTGAGGGGGCTAGGGCACGTTATGCGGATGAAGGATGACAGATTGCCGAAGATTGTTCTTTTCGGCCAACCGTCTAGGGCTAAACGGAAAGCAGGACGTCCTCGTCTGGGGTGGGAGGACGTTATAAAGAAAGATTTAAAGGAAATGGGAACGTCGTGGGCGGGCGTGAAGAGGGAGGCATTGAATAGATTGGGATGGAGGAGGAGCGTGCGTAGCTGTGTTGGCCTCAGGTGGCTTGGTGCTGCGGTGAGTCATTATTATTAGTAGTAGTAGTTTGAACCTTGCAAATACGTTTCATTTGCATTTCATTTCATTTGGAAGAAAATATCCTTCAAATGAATGAGCTTTAGAACGAATTTGCCGTCCAGTAGATGTGTAACATGTTCAATTTTTCCTTCCAAGTAAATTGTAACTTCATTATGCAATTTCACTAATCGTGTCAGTACTTTTCCCCTGGATAACCAGCGAACTTAAGTATGCAGAAGAAGAGATGTATCACGGCTATCTATTTCTTCACACAGTTTTTGAAAAAGGCGGGCTTGTAAGGGTTTCGTTTTAATATAATTTACAATTTTCTCAGCTGTATTTACCTTGCTCTTCACGGTAAGATTCCAAGCATTTTTAAAAGTTTCCTATTCTAATTAAACGACCCTTGTGTTTCAGAAGTCGTTCTTACAAAATTGGGACAATAAATCACACTTTTTTCCACAAGGAAAATTTTCCCCATGAAAACCCACCTCAAGCCAAATATTTCCCCTTCCGAAAAATGTCTGACGCTTCCAAATAAAAAATAATATACGTAAACAATGGGCAAATTGTATAACTTAAAGACATATTCCAAGGAGCTGTGGGGGGGGGGGTCATTTTATCTCAAAATGCTTGACAATTTTGAAATCATTGGGCAATGCTTTGAAAACCAGTACTTCTTTATGAAGGCTACAGTGTGTCCACAAGGCACACGGACTTTATTTGAAAACTCTCGTAGCCACACTGCTATTTTACTCGCACACATCCCGCCCACCATTAGTGCATATACCGACACAGTTCTTGCACTGTAAAGTTTTTTTTATATGGGAATCAATTGCATTAAAAATTACCTCAGTAGTTCCACGACTTATTGGCTTGCCAAACAAGATATCTTCATGCATGTCGTTCTGCCATATATAACGCACAAAAACAAGCAGTTGAGATTGGCCTTGCACGTTGGTAACTCATCTAGTTGTAGAGCATAATATTTACTATCTCTTTTCTCTAAGGCAGCAAAAAGGTGGGTCCCAACATTAAAAATTTTGTTAGATGGGTCGGAGCCAGTCAACTTTGGGAACCACTGTTCTAAGAACAATGTAGGAACATAAGTTTGGATCTGATGTGGGACAACCATTAATCAGCTCAAACCTTCTTTAATCTGCATAGGATAGGCTACAATGCTGCCCTACAGGCTATTTTTAGGCTCAGTCTTTTCTTGTATATCATGTAGGAGAAAAATGTATCCTCCGCGGATGGGGGTACCAAAAGAATTCTTTGTTTGGAGAAGACCAACAGAAGATTTTTTGTTCGGAAAGCTCAAGGTTTTTTCTAATCTGTATTTTTAACACCAATTTACAAGTTGGAGAGATATTTTTTAGTTTTTAGGACGAATGGTCTTTGCTCATGCATTTTTAGGACTGCTTTAAAAGCTGTAGAATTACTTCAGGGAAGGGGGAGATTAAAACCTGGTATCTCCCCTCGATGTTGCCCTGGTTGAAAAAGTCAACTTTTCAAGAAAAAAAAAAAAAAACAATCTTTAAGACCTCCGTATCGGTAAGGAATTTAATGTTTTTCATTTTCCATTTTCCATTTTAATTCTTTTTCCCATTTTGCATTTCTTTTTTCATTTCATCGTTAATCTTTTTTTTATTTTCTAGTGATCGGCTACTGGATGAATTGGCAAGAACTAGGGATCTATTAGCTCAGTGTTTATCAAGGGTGAAGCAATTAGAGTTATTACAAGTAATGTCAGCTGATGAAGAGATCCCTCACAGAGAAAGGTAAATACCATCTCTGTATTTCATTGTAATATTAAGAGCATCTAGCTTTTAAAAATTATTATATAAAAAGATTCATTATTTTGTAATTCTTTTTTTAATGTCAGGTTTCCCGGCGCTTTCGTCTGGGGATCTCTGATTCTCCTCGTGATTATTTTTGTATTTCATTTTAAATGTTTGGTAAACACTTCTCATAGCAATTAATAGAAGATGCTTTCAGTGAAGTTATTCTGAGGCTCCGTTTTTGTTTGGTATTTTACGTACAAAATGTAAAATGAATTTATTTCTAGTACTATTAATACCTCACTACAGCACGAAGCCGCCTGAGGCTAAAACTGGCGCACAGGTTCCTTCTTCAATTCACAGCTTCATTCTTTAGCCAGGCGCACAATTTGCTATGGGGCAGGAGGAGGGAAAATACCCCCTTCATAACCCAGTTTGCCATCCCCCAGCTGAAATTTAGCGTCTTCAAAAATTTCGTCAAAACTAAGATAGGCCTGCATAATTCAGGCATCCACAGAAACAGATCAGTTTTCTTTAATATACTATTGCCTTTATGGTATTATATGGTTTATTTTTCACTTTTCAGTTGTTCATTTTCACTTGACTTGGGAAAATCCGCTTCAGCTTTGCCCCACAGGATTTTGACGAAATTACGCCCCTGTTTTTACTCCCTCTCATGAACTTCCAATTTCCTTTAAACTATTTCTTATGACCTCTTGCCACCCAATTTGGGGACGAACTGCTTTTTAGTCAATTGAAAACCTCATTTTCTAAGATTTAATTGAAAAAAAGAAGATTTCTCCCATTTTCATTAGTAGACTAGCTTTCCGTCCTAATCAGTAAAATGCCAAATAAAACAGGGCTTCAAGGATTCGAGTTAAATAGCTGTTGCAAGAAGAAATGCTTGTCCTCTTTTAAGTGAACCTTGTCTATGTTCTGGTAAGTCTAGTGGTAAGTCTGGTGGACCAGTCTAATATATATTCACATATATATGAATAATTGGTTATGAAGATTAGTAAAGAAAGGCAAATAGAATAAAGAAAATAACCTAGTGTTTAGGGTTTTTTCTTCCTCTTCTAATCACCATTCAGTTCCAGGGCCTGTCTTCGCCAGACACAAATATGTTCTATCTAAGGATCTTTTTAAGGACCCTACCGTTTTTGCTGGATAGACTGATATTTGACGGTTGTCCCTAAGGGGAAGACCTTCTAATTGTTTTTTAAATTAATAAAATAACGGAAAAACAAACAGCTATAAATTTTGTTGCTATATTGTTTAGACTTCGTAAATATCGATGGTTCGATTCCATCTTTGGATCCTTTTATCAGAGGATACAAAATAATCCTATAGTTTATCCTTTAGCTAATTTTGTAATAATGCTGTAGTTTAGCTCTACCAATAATTGTGTGTAGTGCATTTGATGGCTAATCACAACTGTTTGAGTAATGGCTAATTACAACTATTTGAATCATGGCTAATTACAACTATTTGAGTCATGGGTAATTACGACTGTTTGACTCATGGATAATTACAACTGTTTGAATCATGGCTAATTACAACTATTTGAGTCATGGGTAATTACGACTGTTTGACTCATGGATAATTACAACTGTTTGAATCATGGCTAATTACAACTGTTTGAGTCATGGCTAATTACAACTGTTGAGCCATGGCTAATTACAACTGTTTGAGTCAAGGCTAATTAGAACTGTTTGAGTCATGGTTAATTACAACTCTTTGAGTCATTGCTAATTACAACTATTTGAGTCATGGGTAATTACGACTGTTTGACTCATGGATAATTACTACTGTTTGAGTCATGGCTAATTACAACTGTTTGAGTCATGGCTAATTGCAACTGTTGAGTCATGGCTAATTACAACTGTTTAAGTCAAGGCTAATTACAACTGTTTGAGTCATGGTTAATTACGACTGTATGACTCATGGATAATTACAACTGTTTGAGTCATGGGTAATTACGACTGTTTGACTCATGGATAATTACAACTGTTTGAGTCATGGCTAATTACAACTGTTTGAGTCATGGGTAATTACGACTGTTTGACTCATGGATAATTACAACTGTTTGAGTCATGGCTAATTACAACTGTTTGAGTCATGGCTAATTACAACTGTTGAGTCATGGCTAATTACAACTGTTTGAGTCAAGGCTAATTACAACTGTTTGAGTCATGGTTAATTACAACTCTTTGAGTCATAGCTAATTACAACTATTTGAGTCATGGGTAATTACGACTGTTTGACTCATGGATAATTACAACTGTTTGAGTCATGGCTAATTACAACTGTTTGAGTCATGGCTAATTACAACTGTTGAGTCATGGCTAATTACAACTGTTTAAGTCAAGGCTAATTACAACTGTTTGAGTCATGGGTAATTACGACTGTTTGAGTCATGGCTAATTACAACTGTTTGAGTCATGGAAATTACAACAGTTTGAGTCATGGCTAATTACAACTGTTTGAGTCAAGGCTAATTACAACTGTTTCAGTCATGGTTAATTACAACTCTTTGAGTCATAGCTAATTACAAATGTATGAGTCATGGCTAATACAAATGTTTGAGTCATGGCTAATTACACACTGAGCTCCTACATGGCTAACTAGGATTAGCTCCGTTCCAGGTTTGTCTTACTGTGGATCTAATGACGAATTTCTGTACTTCTAGAGAGGTCTCGGACTTTTTTTTTTTATTTAGTATGAGCAGCAAGCTCATGTCCCGCACAAGCAGCAATACTTTTCTAAAATGTTAAAATCATCAGAAATTTTTTACCCAAAATGTGTACACAAATCTTTTCATAAAGTTTATGAAGACTTGGAACCATGACCTTATCTGGGGAAGGGCTACCTGGTTTGAAGCTGTGAGCCACCCTCCCCTAAAAAATTAACTCGTAAAAAAACCGTGATATGGCCCTGCTTGTAACCTACTTGTATGTTCTGCTGTGTGTACTCTTTGCATTCTGTATGTTTTATTATGCTATTAAATGAAGAAAACAAAACAAGTTTTGTCAACTGAGAGTGAGGAGCAAAATTAAAACTTAAAAACGAACAGAAAAGATTTCGTAAAGGAGGGGGGGGGGTGCCCCCTCCTCAACACCTTGCTCGTCACTCTAAACTTTTTTAGTATTTTGAAAAAGCTTCTTGTTCTAATTAATCGTTCTTAAAGAATTGCGACAAAAAATAAAGCTATTTAATACTTAGCGTAAAGAGCGAGGTATTGAGAAGGAGACATTCCCCCTCATATAAAGAGTAATGTCAGTTCGTTATAAGTTTTAATGTTACTCTTTGCTTTCAGTTGAAAAAACTTCACAATATTAATGTGACGTCATTTATGTGAAAAATAATGACGCTGTCTTTTGTCTTCCAACCGCAGATTTCGTCGTAAATAATTTTCATTTTTGATTATTTTGATACTTATTATCGCATGTCTCGTAATCACATATCTCATCCTGCTTCATTTTAATTCATCATTGGCTCAGACATTTTTGCTTGCCTTTTGCTTTAGCTGTTTGGATCCATTCCTCATCTTGTACAATTTTGCATGACGTCATAGATACCAAAATTGTTTTGAGTTTCATTTATTTATCGATGCTGATTTGTGGTAGTTTCACGCTTGGTATATTATTTGATTTTATTTTTGCTCATTTTGGGTTTAATGGAATTCTTTACTTTTCTTTTAAAAACTTATTTTATGGAAATTTTTTTTTTTAATTAATCTTTGAAAAGAATGCAGTATGAAAAGACATCAAAAATGTATTTTTTTGTATAGATTGATTCTATTTTTAATTTTTTTTTGTTTTTTAATTATAAAAGACACTAGAACTTTTAATTTACCTTTGAATGAGCCCTCTCCTGACATTCTAGGGCCAAGGGGTTGATACGATCACTCCTGGGAAAAAACAAATAAAATACAACTACAAAATACTGGCAAAAAATACAAAATTCCACATTTTTGCAGATAGGAGCTTGAAACCACTACAGTAAAATTCACTGATACGCTTAATCTGATGGTGTCATTTTTACTAAGATTCTGTGACGTTTAGGGGATGTTTTCCCCTTTTTTCTCAGGTTCTTAACTTTTGATGAGTAAAAATAATCTTGATGAAACTTATATATTAAAATCAGCTTGAAAATCCCACTCTTGTGATGTAACTATTGGTATCAAAATTCAGTTTTTCAGAGTTTCGGTTACTATTGAATCGGGTCGTCGCTTACTTATCGGTAATCGTTACCACGAACTGATTGATTCTATCGCATAGTATCAACTTGTTTACACTGGCTGTGTGTAGGTGGCAAAGATAAAATCCTGATACAAACACTTTCTCAACACTTATATTCCAGATGTTGAAATTTCAAAAGAGTTTGCCAAAACTCTTTTTTTTCTTTTATTTGGCAACGATGACAAGTTTGTATATATGTTTTTTTTTTCAAAAATAGTTCAAAAGATCGTTCTTGTATTTTGCTTGTACGTACTCTTGTTATGTCAAAGTGTAAACTTTCTTCAAATATCAAAATTTTTGGTTCGCAAATATTTATTTTCATGAGAAAAATTAATATAAAACCTTTTTGAAGAAAAACTGAACAATTTGAATATATTGTGGAATAGATAAGATGACAAAAAACGGATTTTGATAGAACTTGTTAAATTTGTGACATTGGCTAGTTTTAATCTATATTCTAAAATATCAAAATTGAATGTTTAAATTATCGAGCATTGTCACGCTTCTTGATTTATGACTCGATTTCACAATAAAGGGGAATCATTGGGTTAATTTTTAGGGGGGAGGGTAAATTGTCTACAAGGGGAATCTTCCAGAGGGAATTTTTCAAATGCTTTTAAATTTAGAAATACAATCGTTATTGATACGCAGGGGAAATTTTCTGCGGAAAAGAATTTTCCAGGGGGAATTGTCCGCTGGGTGGGTATTTTCTGGGGGTTTTCCTTGAATTTCTTTTCTTTGTGGTCGCTGCAACTCGCGATAGGTAAGCTAATATTAAAATTAAATACAATTTTTGACAAAAACTGTGTCTTCACGTACAAAATTATATAACACACTTATCTTTTGAAAAGTTCCTTTTCTAGGGTATGATCTTATTTCTGAGTGACTTCACTGCCTGATTCCCCAAGGTTTGTTCATTACTAGGTTACAGCTAAAAAAAATCGAAGGCTTTTTCAGTCCGTGATAGATAACTTAAAAAAACATTTCAAATGAAAATGGAGAGTAACATTAAAGTTCAAAACGGACAGGAATTATTCCGTATTTGCGTGGATTACCGTTCTAAGCGCTAGGCCTCCGGTATTACCGTTAGAAGCATTCTAACGGTAAAATCATAGTTGCCGTAGTAGCTGCAACCTAGTAAAGAGCGAACCACTGCCCATAGTGACCAAAAGTTGATAAACACATTTTTTTTAAAACTGCCTAGTGAAAAAAATTGTCATCTGACACTGAACCAGAAATGGTAACTATTGTTAAGGTTATTCATTGTGTTGTTTCGATATTGTTTCACAATAAAAGTTTATTGTAAAAAAAAAAAAATGTATGATGATTTCGAAAAACAGCCTGAAATCTTTTTTGCATGGGTAGCACTGATGTGTCCTTTTTTTTTCTTTTGTTCCATTAGGGCTTGCGAATGACCAGAACATCATAGATAGATGTTTAATAGCTCATTTGAATGGAAATTAAATTTGCTAATGCCTTTCCCAAGTGACTGAAAAGATTGGAAGGCAACTAGCCCCCTACCTAAAGACCCCCTCCCCCAAAGTTATTCAATTGAAATTTTGAGATAGCCATTTTGTTCAACATAGTTCAAAGTTCCACTATCTTTGGTTTTGGTGATGATAGGATCCTCCATAGTCCATTGGCATCGGACGTATCGATATCACGCGTATCGGTATGGGCGTATTGGTAGTACAGGTATCTTAGATAAATTTTCAATAGCTCGTATAAAAGATATTGCTCATATCTACGTCCTTCCTATAAATTCCACCATCAGCAAGTTCCAAATGGCACTAAAAACAACACTTTTGGTGCCATGTCTCCAGTGGAAAAGCTGGGGCTAGTGGCCTACCAGAACTTTTTAGAGTGACGTTTAATGGATTCTTTGAATGGTATTGATCATATCTACATGATTTTTTTTCAATTCTACCATCCGTAAGTGTGATATAGCACTAAAAACAACACTTTTGGTGTTACTTCTTAAGTAGAAAGGCTTGGAAGTATAAAACGATATCATCATTGTAATAATTATGGTCCAAAACCCTTACCTGTATGTTTGCAAGAACACCTCCCGTATGTTCCTCCTCCAAGCCCCCTTAATAAGCTACGCAATTAAGGTACAAACACCAATATATTAAATTATATTATTAGAGACGTGTTTCTGTTAGTACAGCGTTGGACCTCAACTTAGAGTGTCTTGCTTTCGATTCCTGCTTGGATTTTTTAAGATCACGGTTTTGTCCCTTCTTTATGATAATTTCACCGTTTTTGTAAATGTACTGCACTCATTTTTTAAAGGATGTCTCGGGAAGGTATTTTGTCAAGTATTTTGATTCAAAGGGAATAGAGGTAATCCAGTTCATGATTTGAAACAACATTCTTTGTAGATCACTAAATCCATACAAGAAATGAATGGCGTAATTTTGTCAAAATCCTGTGTGTGTGGGGGAGGGGTCAAAGTTGGAGCCAATTTTCTCAAATCAAATGAAAATGACAAAGAAAACTGAACAAATGAACCATATAGTAACAAAAAAGGTAAAGATGTACTAAAGAAAACTGACCTGTTTCAGTGGATGCTTGAATTATGCAGGCTTATCTTAGTTTTGACAACATTTTTGGAGAAACAAAACTTCAGCAGGGGGAAACTGGGGTCTGGGGGAAAACTGAGATTGGGGGAAACTGAGGTCTGGGAGGGGCAGTTGACCCCTCTGCCTCATAGCAAATTACACCCCTGAACCCAACCCCTTGTCACTTAGTGGTTGGAGAAGTGTAGGTATGTGGTTCTGGAACTACTCAAAGTTGTATATTGAAAGAAGGATTACTTTTTATTATACTTACTTATTCAAATTAATTACTTGACAATAGATTGTGATTTCAAAGAGGAAGAAAGTAATTCTAAAAATTAAAAATTTTGGTAATTCTAAAAATTTTGGTAATAGATAAAAATTAATAATAGATAAAATTTTGGTAATAGATAAAAAATAATAATAAAAATTTTGGTAATAGAAAAGGTAATTCTAAAAATTTTGAAAGGAAAAGAAACGTAGTTTCTAATACCATTTGTCGTACATACACAAGAAATGATCTTTTTCTGAAATTTCGAATCATTTCTAAGTAATGAATGGCTTTTCTATATAGGGCCAGGTCAAATATCTCTCTAAGCCTAAAGCTACATTCCTGTTGAGCTAGTAACATTCTCCACAAGCATGTCGATACGCAAACCAGTCCGCTTATTTGTCCTTGTTTGTCGAAGCTACTCGCCTTGAACTACTTTCTTAAGTGCTACTAAATTTAGTTTTTAAAAACAAAGAATTAAAGATATATTTCTTCTTTCTTAAAAATTTTCTTACAAAAAGGAACGACACTATGTTTTGATTTTTTCTTTTCACTCTAAATTTATTTTTTCCTTCAATTCTTATACGGCTTCTTCGTTCAGCTACTTAATAAGTGTCTTAACTTTAGGTGTCTTAACTCCCCTAGATTGGAGGTGATTAGTAATTGTATAAAAGAATAAGTTTTCAACTGAAACTAAGGTACAACATTGAAACATAAAACGAACAGAAATTATTCCGTATAAATAAAAAAGATCAAGGCAGTGTTGTTTCTAAATAAAATTTTAATCAAAAACGAGCAAAGATTAATTTAAAAAACAAAGTTTTTCCGAGGGAAGTAAAGAGCGAAGTTGAAACCCAAAACGAACAAAAATTATTACTTCCCAACCTATCTAACATATAGGTATCAATAAAACTAGTGCAAATAAATCAAATGGTGATATTTTCCTATGTTTGTCGGATTAAAGAAAACTAGTGCTTTACTGAAAACACAAAATAATATAGGAGTTTTGGTACGGTAAATGTAAACCATTTAAGGACACTTTTAATAGTATAATAGTAAAGAATTTCTAGATTTTTGCTCTGTTTATTTTTTTTTCGTTTAATTTTGCATCACTTCAGCACAATGAGCTCAGTTTCTAACTTTAAGAAATCAAACATCAATTAAGATTTTAAGGAATAAATATCAGCACTAGTATTAAACTGGCAATGCAGATTTTTTCAGTAAATTCATTTGAATTTTTTTCAGTAAAGTACAGATTATATTCTGGCTTCTCGAAAGCTTAAGGTTTCAGAACCTTACTCATATTAATTTCTGCTTGTTTTGAGTTTGACTCCGTTATGCATTTTAATTTCTGTTTATTTTGGGTTTTATTTATTTATTGATACTGATTTGTGGTAGTTGTATTCTTGGTAGATTATTTTATTCTATTTTGTTCATTTTGGTTTAATAGAATTTTTTACTTTTTTTCAAAAACCTATTTTGTTCAAAAAGTTTTTTTTTAATTAATCATAGGCAGCGCGCTAGCGCTGCCTAAGTAAAGAACGATGTGGACACAATGTGTTTTTTTCCCTCCATACCCGGGCATTTCGTATCGAAGGAGTTGTCGTACAACTTCGAAAAGGGCTCATTCGATTGGAAATTGGAGTGGGTCTTGCCCTTTTTAATAGTCAAAAGTGATTGGAGGGCAACTAGCCCCCCCCCATGCCCATCATTCCCCAAACACATCCAATCAAAATTGTGAGATGGCCATTTTGTTCAGCGTAGTTGATTTCATGATAGAAAATGTGTTTTTGAGGAGGACACTCCCCCACAACCCTCAGGGCAAGGGTTTTAAATTATGCCCTGGGGGAATATAAGGTTCTTATAGAGCACGTTGTCGTACAAACTTCATAACAGGCTCATTTGATTGGAAATTCTAAGGGCTTGTGTCCTTTCTAATAGTCGAAAGTGATTGAAGGGTAACTAGTCCCCTCCCCCGCACAGCATTCCCGCACACACATCCAGTCAAAATGTTGAGATAGCCATTTTGTTCGGCGTAGTTGATTTCAACATAGAAAATGTGTTTTTGGAGGACACTCCCTCACAACCCTCAAGGCAAGGGTTTTAAGTTATGCCCTGGGGGCATATGACGTTTTTATAGAAGGCGTTGTCGTAGAAACTTCAAAAAAGGCTCATTCGATTGAAAATTCAAAGGGCTAGTGCCTTTTTTAATAGTCGAAAGGGATTGGAGGCAACTCGGCCCCCCCCCCCGCCCATGTTTCCCCCACACACATGCAATCAAAATTTTTAGATAGCCATTTTGTTCAACGTAGTTGATTTCCAGATAGAAAATAGGTTTTTGAGTAGAAAACTCCCCGCAAAGGTTTTAAGTTATGCCCTGGGGGCATATAAGGTTTTTATAGAAGGCGTTGTCGTAGAAACTTCAAAACAGGCTCATTCGATTGGAAATTAAAGAGCTGCTGCCCTTTCTAATAGTCGAAAGTGATTGTAGGGCAACTAGCCCCCCCCCCCCAGGCCCATCATTCCCCCAAACACATCCTTTCAAAATTTTGAGATAGGTATTTTGTCAGCATAGCTGATTTCCAGATAGAAAATATCTTTTTGAGGAGGACACTCCCCCACAACCCTCGGGGCAAGGGTTTTAAGTTATGACCTGGGGGCATATAAGGTTTTTATAGAAGGCGTTGTCGTAATAACTTGAAAACAGGCTCATTCGATTGGAAATTAAAGAGCTAGTGCCCTTTTTAATAGTCGAAAGTGATTGTAGGGCAACTAGCCCCCCAGGCCCATCATTCTCCCAAACACATCCAATCAAAATTTTGAGTTAGCCATTTTGTCAGCATAGCTGATTTCCAGATAGAAAGTATATTTTTGAGGAGGACACTCCCCCACAACCCTCGGGGCAAGGGTTTTAAGTTATGACCTGGGGGCATATAAGGTTTTTATAGAAGGCGTTGTCGTAGAAACTTGAAAACAGGCTCATTCGATTGGAAATTCAAAGGGCTAGTGCTCTTTTTAATAGTCGAAAGTGATTGTAGGGCAGCTAGCCCCCCCAGGCCCATCATTCCCCCACACACATCCAATCAAAATTTTGAGATAGCCATTTTGTTCAGCGTAGAAGGCGTTGTCGTAGAAACTTCAAAACAGGCTCATTCGATTGGAAATTCAAAGGGCTAGTGTTTTTTTTAAAAGTCGAAAGTGATTGGAGGGCATCTAGCCCCCCCCCCCGCGACACGCCCATCATTCCACCAAACACATCCAACCAAAATTTTGAGATAGCCATTTTGTTCAGCGTAGTTGATTTCCAGATAGAAAATATGTTTTTGAGGAGGAAATTTCCCTAACACCCTCAGGACAAGGCTTTTAAGTTATGACCTAGGGGCATATAAGGTTTTATAGAAAGCGTTGTCGTAGAAACTTCAAAACAGGCTCATTCGATTGGGAATTCAAAGGGCTAGTTCACTTTTTAATAGTTGAAAGAGATTGGAGGGCAACTAGCCCCCCACGCTCATCATTCCCCCAAAGACATCCAATCAGAATTTTGAGATAGCCATTTTGTTCAGCGTAGGCTAGTTAATTTCCAGATATAAAATATATTTTTTAGGAGGACACTCCCCCACAACCCTCAGCGCAAGGGTTTTAAGTTATGCCCTGGGGGCAGATAAGGTTTTTTAAAGGGCTAGTTCCCTTCTTAATAGTCGAAAGTAATTGGAGAACTAGCCCTTCCCCCACGCCCATCATTCTCCCAAACACATCCAATTAAAATTTTGAGATAGTAATTTTTTTCAGCGTAGTTTATTTCCAGATAAAAAAAAAATCCTTTTTTGAGGAGGACACTCCCCAACAACCCTCAGGGCAAGGGTCTTAAGTTACGTCCTGGGGTATATAAGGTTTTTATAGAAGGTGTTGCAATAGAAACTTCAAAAAGGGGTCATTTGATTGGAAATTCAAAGGACTAGTGCCCTTTTTAATAGTTGATAGTGATTGGAGGGCAACTAGCCACCCCCCCCCACGTCCATCATTCACCCAAACACATCCAATCAAAATTTTGAGACAACCCTCAGGGCAAGGGTTTTGAGTTATGCCCAGGGGGCATATAATGTTTTTATAGAAGGTGTTGTCGTAGAAACTTCAAAAGAAGCTCATTCGATTGGAAATTCAAAGGGCTAGTGCCCTTTTTAATAGTCGAAAGTGATTGGAGGGCAACTAGCAGCCCACGCCCATCATTCCCCCAAATTCATCCAATAAAAATTTTGAGATAGCCATTTTGTTCAGCGTATTTGATTCACGGATATAAAATATGTTTTTGAGGAGGATACTCCGCCACAGCCTTCAGGTCAAGGGTTTTAAGTTATGCCCTGGGGGCACATAAAGTTTTTATAGAAGACGTTGTCGTAGAAAAGGGTTCATTCGAGTCAAACTCAAAACGAGCAGAAATTAACATAAGTTGGGCGCAAAACCCCTATGTCTTCCCAAGGCCAGAACAAAATTTGCACTTTACTGAAAAAATATAAATGTTTTTAATTTTATAACTTTAATAAATCAAATAATTTTAACATTTTGATTGCTAAATATCAGTATATGTATATTAAGCTGACAAAGCACATTCATTTGTATTTTTTCAGTAAAGTGCAAATTTTGTTCTGGCCTTGGGAAGGCATAGGGGTTTTGTGCCCAACTTATGTTAATTTCTGCTCGTTCTGGGTTTGACTCGATTATTTATTTTAATTTCTGTTCGTTTTGGGTTTCATTTATTTACCGATACAGATTTGTGGTAGTTTCGACCTTGGTAGATTATTTGATTTTATTTTTGCTCATTTTTTGTTTAATGGAGTTCTTTACGTTTCTTTGAAAAACTTACTTTGTGGAAAAAGTTTTTTTTAATTAATTATTACAAAGATCGGCTTGGGCACTTGTAAGTCGAACGACTATCATAATGAAATTAATTCCGCCAAGGCCTGTCTCGGCTAATTATTAGAAACCATTTCCTAAGCTACCGTTACTTCAAGAAGAGGATCAGCTGCACGATGTATGTTCAATCACACCTAGATCCCAGGATCTATTTGACAGCGACAGTGTATTGTCGTGAACTTACCGTATATCCACTCATCGTATTTTGGTTACGGTTAAATACGGTGGCTACATAAGGTGTTAAGAGACTTTTTTTTATACAAAGCTTAGACTTAATTGACGTCTCAAACAAAGCGCATTCAATCGCCCTGCTCTCTCCTATTTTATTTGGTTTACAAGTTTCACAGATATTTAGAAGATCAATTTTTTTCTAAATATGCTATATATTTTACTCCCACTCATAGAATGAGAGGCAATTCTTGATCAAAATGTAGGGATGGGGCAAGGATTTTCTTCCAATTTTCTTATGAATATACAAAAAAAAAGCAGTTTGCAAAATCTAGCATGTACGTTGGTATTTCTGTGTTTGGGGGGAAAGGGGGAGAACTGCCGGTACTTCTCTATTATATAACAAACTCTCGAGAAGTGAAGTTTGGTGACAATAAAACATGATGAAAATAGACTACTTTATTGGTAAAATTGTGAAGGTCATTTGTGATTTATTAAATTGGGAGCTTCGGTGTCTCCTGACCGTCTCAAAGACAAAGAAAAGTCTATTATTAACACGATTCTTGACCTAGTTCATTTTAGTTCATTTTAACGTGATTCTTGAGGACATTTTCGCGTTCTGGAAGCCTATTTCCAATTTGCAGTTTTCAAAATTCTGCTAAAAAGTATTCTATTTTCATCATTTTTTTTCATTACGTTAAATAGGTTTGGTTAGGTTAAAATAGGTTTGTTTAGGTTATATATTTTATAAATGCTATGCTTTATCCCCCCTTCCTAATGTGCAAATATATACCCCACATTTGTTTCTAAACTGTTGTATTTTCATCATAATTTTGTTTTATTTCATTAACATTCACCAAACTTGACTTCTCGAGTGTGTTTTATATAATAGACAAGACAGTACTGAACTGCTAAGAAGGTTAATTTTATGGACAAGAGAAAATATTATTTGGCAAATCTCCAGCACCTCAATATTTCCGGGGAAAATGAACATAACGGCTTCCCCCTTTTCTCGTAAGTGCCTGGGCCTCACATTGCAATGTTTACGGATTATTTCTTAATTAAAACCCTGATCAAAAGCTATTCCCGCGAAAAGCTTAATAAACCTCTTTTTCGCTTTCCCGTAAACACTGAAAAGGCACTTATCAATTAGCTGGTACCCACGCTAGAAGTCAAGTTTGGTTAATGTTAATGAAATAAAACAAAATATGATGAAAATATAATAGTTTATAAATAAATTTGGGCTATATGTTTTCACATTATGATGGGAAACATGGGGATGGGGGGTAAAGCATAACATATATTAAATACGTAACCTAACCTAACCTAGGTACTTTTTTTCGCCCTAAACCTCAAAAAACAAGAGTTCAAACATTGTAAACGCAATGACAAACCACGGTTTGCGATCCAATTTTCTATTGAAAGATACCCGTTTGACTAGTTCCTTTAGCATCTTCCCTATACAATATATCGCGTGGGTGCCAGCAAAATGAAAAGTAACACTGAAAATTATTAGATACGTCCTTTCATTTTGCACTTGATAATATAGTAGAGCTGACGGATTAGCTATCCAACTGTGAGATATGCACATTAGGGCGGATAGATCTTCGATAGTAACTCCATGGAGAGGTTTTCGACTGCCTATAACAACTTAACTGACATGATCTCTATCGCCGATCGTTCAGATAATCATCATAAATTCCAATTGATATGGCCGCATTAATGTGGCCGTTAAGTTGTAAATTGAAGCATAAGGCAAGAGACCTCTAACCTGCTTCGCCAATTTGTTATCATTTAAAAATTAGTAGTATCTATTGTTTTAATCGATTAATCCTTTTAAAGAATGCTGGTTTTAACAATCTTGACAGGAGTTGTTCCTACCACGGAAATATGGAAATTGCATTATTGATTAGTCCGTGATTTTTATTTTACTGTTCATTTACATATGGGAAGACCTACCGGTCGGGGTTCTGCCATAAGATACCCTTATCTGTAGAACACAAAGAAAAGGCTTAACATATCCAGAAATGTGGTCCGAAGAGACCGATGAAGAATATGATTTTTCCTATGAAACCGAAGAAACCTGCTTGGCACTCCCAAGTTAACACTAACTTTGCTATCCCTCCCTTATCCCTGCTCTTCATCTTATCCCTGTCGACCAATAATGGGTCGGAAAACTCACTTTGAATAGGATTACCAGCCGCAAGACTTTCATTCCTCCTCCACAACTTCTGGTTTTGGAAGAGAGGTCACGCTCCAGACTCACGAACGACTTTAGCTTTACATTTATGGAATGTACCCATGCTAAAAATATTGGAGGTATGGTAGCGCACCTGTTGCTAGAATTATCGCGCATTTTTAATGTATTGCCTGTTAGCTGCAGCCTGTTTTTTTCCCTTATCTTCCAAATTTTCCTTGATTCCACATACCAACTGAGCTCCGTACAGGCATGGCATCTGCAAGCCGATTACCTGTCTTTAGTGATGGTAAGATATACGGCGTTAGCAATTACATAATTCTGTGTCACCCGTCTTGGGATTTACATAATAATAAACAAATATTCCCCAAAGACGGTTATGCTCCTCAAAATTTTTGACCTTAGATGGATTCTGAGCAAAGAGTGTGATAAGCCTTAAGAGCGCCTGGAGTTTGTATGTTGAGCACAGTTTATAGAATTATCCAGTAGGTTTATCGTAGATCATTTCGGGTCTTCATTCTCGGTACGAACAAAAGGCTCCTCCAACTTCTTTCTACATTAGCGGGTTAGTCTGTTTCCGTCAATCAATGAGAAATGGTTACAAAGTGCATTATTCGTAATAGCAGGTTTCCACTTGTTTCGTGTCCAAGAGAAATCTGACTTGTCTACCCGTGAAAAGATCTAATGCCGCTTATGTTTATATCTGCAAAAACGTTCTCTGGAGCACTCGCACCTTGGTCCGGGTTATTATAATGGGTGAGATAGGATATGATCATACTGCTAATTCTATAAACTGTGATGTTGAGCTACCATAACTACGCTCAAGCCCTGCAGACAAGGTCATAAATTTTTGTGTATGTTTCTGGTAACAACCATAGCAACACTTGGCAACTGGCCTCTACCCGTTGCCCTTTAGCTGGCGGCGTGCAGCTCTTCTGACTTTCCGCCGCCTGGTACATATCTCAAAAACGTTTCGTGTGCCGCCAATTTCGCCGTACTTGGCACACTCCTCAAAACGCTTCGCACAGTTCCGCCACACTTGGCACGCGCCACCTAATGTATGATTCTTTAGAGAGAGTGACCCCTCGATCTCAGTGCAACGTTGTCAGTGTTTTAGGTTGTGTCGCAACGAAATTTAAAAAACTAGCTGAACTTGGTGAAGCTCGACTTTTTGTTACAACTTCCAGAGTCATGATTCTAAATTACAATATAGTTGTATTTGACATAGCAACCCTATCACCTTGCCCTTCAGAAGCCGAGTTTTGATTTAAAGAAAAAAGACACCTGTTATAATATACTACTTATTCAGTAAAAAGCAAACATTTTTCATTTCTTATCTTGTTTGCTGCAAACATCAATTACCATGTCAACACAGACTACCGCTTTTAACTGTCTTTCGCTCATATGCTAATTTGAAAAAAAAGAAAAAGGTATGTTGTTTGCATATTACTGGATTGTCATTTGTTCTAAACGTTAATTTTTACATGTCGTAAATTGACATTTGGCATATGTAGCCGAAGCATGATGCAAACGTATTTTTAAAATGGATGGTATGTTTTAAAGTTAAAAGTTAGTAATAATAAAATGGCTTTTAAAGAGAAGGTTGATTTGTCGTTTTCTTCTATCTTCATCCATAATCTTGAGCTTTTGGAATGTATTAAAGTGAAGATCAGGATAAATGCTAGCTTTTTGTTCATCTAATATAAATGAGATAATCAAGAGGTTTCCGAAATAGAGGCGACTTTAAGTAAATTATATTAATACGCATTTTACAAAGCTCGTAAAATTGGGGTTTCTTTAAGAAAAAGAAAAACCTAACAAAAATGCTTTATTTCAAGAAAATACCCTATTGTTATTTAAAAAAATAATCTGATATTTTTTAAATTAACGTATAAACCTCAGAGTCTAACAATGCCAAGAGTAAATAAGATGTTGTCTTTCAAGAGATTCATCATTCTAGACCACTTTTAGAAATTGTGTTAGAGGAGTGGTTGAGCATTAGCGTGGAAACCTCTTTACTGATTTGGCAACCTCTGTTGATATTAAGTATTTGTTAAGGCAACCCTTTTTAAGTGCACCTGACAGTTTATCCCTTTTCTGCACACTATTTCACGAGGGGTGCCCACTTTCCATCACCTGGTGTTCATCTTAGAACACTACGGGCGCCACACAGTTTCGCCATGCTTGGGTTACTTTCGATACGCTTGGCACTCGCCACCTGGTATGTGTGATTTCTGATCTGTTTGTAATCCCTCACTATTTCTTAAAGCACAAATCTTATTTTTTCGATACCTGAGTGCTAATATTCATCTGATATAATTAACCTGTTTTGAGATGGGTGAATGACAAAAAAAATGATGTTTAAACCCCTAAGTCACAAAAATTGAAATCATAAATTTTACGGGTTTCTTTTTGTGACATTCACCACTTAAGGCCGATATAAAAAGGGTCCGAGAAATAAATTATAACTTTTTTGAAAATCCTCTATTATTTTGAAAACCTGTTTAAGTTGAAGCCGCGGTTTATGTATACGTAACACTTTTTTCCGTTTGTTTTTTCTTGAAATACCATTATACAAAGCATAAATTTCCTGTTTTGAGCTGAGAAGTAAATCGTGCCACAGCTGTTGCTGCAGCCTAGTAAAGATCGAGCAACGGCTCATTGTAACCGGGAGTTTTACTGAAAACCTAGCTTTATTGAGTTATTTAGATGTGATGGCTACTTAAGGACTTTTCTGCTTCTAATCCTTCTTTTTGAGTCGTTTTTGTGTTTTTAGTAAAGTGCTAGTTTGACAGAATTCTACAAATATAGGGAAATTCAGAAGGCTGAATGCAAGCTTTGGTTAGTCTGATATAAATGAAATAATTAAGAGGTTTCCAAAATAGAGGCTGTTTTTAGTAAATAGTATTAATGCAAGTTTTAAAGAGCGTGTTAAAGATGGGGTTTCCAAAACTCTAAATAATCAAACATCTTTTTTTGGTGTCGAACAAACTTTAAAAAAGACAAGCTGAACAAAAAAAGGCTCTGTTTCCAGAAACTACCCTAAATTTTCTTTTTGGAAAATAATGTAACGGTATTTTAAAAAGTATCAATAAAAACATTAAATTCTGTGGTATATTTCACGAGATTCATCACTTTATGCTATTTTAGACATAGTGTCTGGGAAGTGGTTCATCATTATTGTGGAGAACCGCTTTACTGTATTGGCAACTTCTGCTGATGTTAAATTGTTGTTAAAGCAACTCCTTTCAAGTCCATCTGATGTTTTCTCCTCTTTTCGCATAAAATTTCACGAGGGGCACCCACTATTCGACACCTGGTGTATATCTGTGAATGTCACATGTGCCACACAGATCCGCCACACTTGGAACGCTTCCATCACGCTTGTCACGGTGTGCGTGATTGGTGGTGTACGTGATTTGTGAGAGTGGGTGCCAGCACAAATTCGTGTGTGGTAGTCAATTCATCTGATATAATTATCAGGGCAACCTAGTAAAGGACAAACCCTAGCTCGTCGTAATCAAAAATTGAAAACGCTTGAAAGTGGGAAAAAATTGCCATTTCTAGCTGATTCAGGAATGGTAACTATTATTTCGATTAGTTTTAATTGTAAAATGCCATTTTGAAAACCAATTTATGGAAATTTTGAAAAATAGCCTAAAAATTCCTAAAACTGGTGCCGGACCAAAAAAAGGTGCACCATTGGAATTGCCATAGCCAAAATCCAGCCCCCTGGGTTGACAAACAAGAAAAATCACGTTTTTGCCTGACTAGCACGATGCAAAAGACTATTTTCTTCCTTTCTTTTTCCACCACTGCTAGCAGGGTACTGGAACATCATAGAAAGCTGTTTAAGGCCCCATTTCAATGGAAATTGCTATGTCTACTGTCCTTTGTAATTACCAAAACGATATTAAAAATAAAATCATTGTTTTTACCAAAAAAATTATCTTCATATGCAAGATGATGAATGACGTAATAATCGTAGGTTACAACCCGCATAAATGACGTTGTAGTAAATCTATATGGTAAAGTCAGTTGGACGTCACCAGAGGCTGTATCAAGTATACTTTAAATGGGATCTTCGGTAACAGCGGTGACAACGTAGTTTGTTCTTTACTAGTTTCTGCCAAGAAAATCTGAAGGCTTTTTCTTTGTATAATATATATTTTACATAAGGTTAATGTCTATAATCATAGTTGCAGCAATAGCTGCAACCCCCCCCCCCAAAAAAAGCACGGTCGATAGCAACCAAATACCAATAAACCTTTTTTGAAATTTTTATACCAAGAGGGCGATTTAAAAAACATAATTTCACAATTTTTGATAATGTTTGCGTTCTAACACCATTCTTGTTGTATCTGCGTTTGATAATTATGGTTGTAAGGCAGCTACAACCTATTAAAGGACGAATCATGGCCCATAATAACCAAGAATTAAAAGAAAATGTGTCTAAAAAATGGCTATTGAGAAAAATTGCCATTTCTAGCTGACCCGAAATGGTAGCTATTATATCCATGAGTCTTAATAGTAAAATGTTATGTTGAAAATGTATTTATTGAAATTTCAAAAAATTCTTAAACTCCAGAAAATGGCGTAGGGCTACAAATAGTACATAAATTGGAATCGTCGTAACCGAAAATCTTATACAGGAGACTTACAGTCCCCTGGCTTGAACAACAAGAAAAATCACTTTTTTGCATGGGTATCACTTATATGTCCTTTAATTTTTTTTTACTCCACGGCTAGCGGGGAAGTTGAACATCTTAGAGAGCTGTTTAATTCTCTTTCGGGGCCATTGAATGGCTGCAAACAAAAATAAGGTTTAAACTTTTACGTCAAAAATTTCAAACTGTAAATTTAGCTGTGTTTTTCGTCAGATTTATCCCTTTTAGTTGGTATAAAAAAGCGTCAAATGAATAAATTAGAATGTTCTTTTGAGAAATCCTCTATTATTCTGGTAACCTCTCTGGTTTGAAGCCGCGGTTAAGGCAAACCCTTTCATGCGCACCAAACGTATTTTTATTTTTTCTAGAAATACCGTTTCGTAAAGCGCAAATTTTCTGTTTTTAGCTAAGAATTAAATCACGGTTTTAGCTGTGGGTATAAACTTGTAAAAAGAGAAAAACGGCTCCAGATCTACTGAAACCTGAGCTTGCTTGAGTTTTTTTTTAGATCTGATAGATGTTTGTGGACTTTTGTATGGACTTTGTTTGTGGACTTTTTTGATCCAAATCATTTCTTTGCATTGGCTTTTTGTTTTCACTAAAATGTTAGTTTTACGGAATTCAAGTAATATAAGGAAATTTCACAAGACAATTTATTTAAACTAGTTTTGCAGATCTGTGTTACATAAAAATTATTGCAAAGCAATAATTTTTATTCGTCTTAAGTTTCAAATTCTGCCTTTCCTTCCATTAGAAATCCTCCCCAGGAATTGGCCATCAGTCATAAATGCTATTTAATGTTCATTTGATACAAGCTTCTGAAAAAAAACCTGTTTATTATTTTATGCTTTACCCTATGAGGGGTAAAGCATAGCATATATTAAATACGTAACCTAACCTAGCCTAGATACTATTCCCCCACCCTAAACCCCAAAAAACAACAGTATAAATATCGTAAACGCAATGAAAACAATAAATTATTTCGTTACGACTTAAGATAATTCCAAGAAGAAAAAATTCGAGCTATTTAAAAAGAATAAATTTTTAGTTCAGTATATATATACGAGCACATTTTCTTCTTTTTTACGTTACAAATAAGTCCTAGTAGCTATTACTGCAGTTATATCAGAATGGAATCAAATTTTATAAGAAACATATAGAATTTGAAGAAAAACTTCAATTCACACATTGAAGCACCAGTTCAAAAACATCTCAAGAATGTGTATAGTACTTTGGCGATGTTGCTTTTATCTTGCACAATAGGCACATACACCCAGTCTTTGAGTGAAAATGCAATACTCCTGACCGGCGGTTCGTTTGTCCTTCTTGCACTATTAGGGATATTTTCTTTTCTTGGAACAAAAATCACATTTTGGATTAGATTATCGATGCTGGTTGCCTTCAGCTTTTTATTTGGTTTGTTAGTCCCTGTGATCGAAGATGTTGTCGATACTGCTATTATTACAACAGCTCTTGCTGGAACTACCTTGATCTTCCTCGGATTCAGTGTATGCTGTCGTCTCACCACGTGGCAAGAGCCACATGGCAAGTGGCTGTTTTTATGTGTGCCGACTTTAACTTTCGTTCTAACAACGCTAATAATTCATGAATGGGATTCCCATGGCAGCTGGCAGCATGGCAGATTCCCAATTCAGCCATGGGATTCCCAGGATGTTGTATCTGCCTTGGTATCGCTTGTATATTATACGACACTCAGAGAATTATTGAGAAAAAGCGCTCAGGAGAAGGTGATGTTTTGTCTCACTTTTTAGTATTATTCATGGATTTTGTGGACTTTTTTCACGCCCTGTTTAATATTTTGAAAGAAAAGAAAAGTAAGGATAAGAAGAAAAAATACTAAACCCTGTTCCGATGTTAATTTGATTCAGTTCTTTGTCTGCTGTCTATCCATTAGCTTGGATAAAAGGAGTTAATGAAATTAGGCTAAAAAGGGACGAATGAAATTAGACGTACATCGTCTCGAATTTTGATAAAACTTCGAAGGTTCATTGTCTCTTCATGGATATGAGCACCATCAAATATCTATTTTTGAATCTTTTGAATGTTTGAATCTTTTAATAGTCTAATTTGACAATTTTGATTTGAAAATTCTATTTTGAAAATTTGACAATTTTGAAAAAAAATTTGAAATTTGACTTCAGATTTCAAAATTTTTGAAGAAAAACTTAAAAATTTGACCCAGATTTTGAAATTTTGACTTCATTTTTGTGCATAAGATGTCTCTTTGAGAAATAACTTGTGTATTCCTTACCAACATTTAATTTCGAAGAACATGTCGCTTTTCTTTTTTTTTTCTGTCTTTTATCCCCCAATCAAAAATCATTCGTTATCTCCATCTCCTACTACCTGTATAACTTTAATGATTGAAAATTGATCGTGCATGGTATTAGAAATACGCCACTAGACTAAATGTTGCTAATGTACTGTTTGATGCATTCTCAACAACTACACGCACTTTTTGTTTCAGATGTTTTTGTTATTGCATAAAATACAAAGTTTAGGAGAAATTCCAGATATTGCCGTTGTTTCAAGAAATAGGTCAATAGTTACTTTCCTATTTAAAGTGGTATTTATAGGGACTTTTTATCACTGCATAATCCTGTGGCTGTGCAGTGGATTTGATCTCCGCTTGGTAATAAGGGAATCCGAAATCGAACCTAGCTGTGGCAAGTAACACACTATACACTTAATTACTCTCTGTCATCTATATTTAGAATGGCTAGAGGCCGTGATTGATGGGGCAATTGACCTATCCTTAAATTCTGAAATTGAGATGGACCTCTAAGAAATAGCAGAGAAGGGGAAATGCCCTAAAATTTTTAATGAGAATTAAAAAAATGTGCCAAAAAATCTCTACATTTTAGACAACAGCAGAAAAGAGGGGCGGATCTAGAGCAAAATCTTGGGAGGGGGGTTGCAATGTCACAAGGGCGCCAATGAGAAAACTCTTGCGGGGGGGGGGAATGTGACAAAGATGCCAATAATTGACCAAATTGGCATCTTTATTCCAAAAAAAGAGTGAAAAGAGAAAAAACAGGGAAAGAGGACAGCAGGAAAAATCTTGGGGGGCGGCCACCCTGGATGGGCCAGTGGCAGAAAAGAGGATATCTGAATAAAAAAAGGTCCATTATCCACTTTGTTTCTAATTTTGGTGAGATTTTTCTTTTTTGTTCTAACGATTTTTCCTCTTTAAAAACGCCGAAAATATGATAATATATGAATGAGCTAGTATTGGAAAATCAATTGTTTAGTTATAACATGATTAACGGCCATTATTTTCCTGAAGACTATATGTATCGATATCAAGCTAACTTTTCATAAAATTAACAGTAATAGGATTAAAGTCAACCTTGAAGCTACGTTAAATTTTCTTAAAAATTATATGCCCGTTCAACTTCAACTTGAATGATTTAATTTTTGAGCTATAATTCCAAGAGTAATATTTTTGAGGAGTTGCAAGCATACAGACTTGTTTTACTGCATACCATCTTTATGCGGAAATTAAAAAAAAAAGGTGATGACGTTCGGTCAATCTACATGAAGTATAAACCTTCCTAACCAAATTGAAAGCTGTTCGTTTCGGTTTTTCAATTTGAAGCTGTGTTGCCTGAGCCTTTTCCCCACCAACAAATCAGATTCTTCAATTTTTGATTTAAAGTTAAAATTTGTGAATTGCCACAATGTGAAAAAGAACGGTGACTATAGTTGGTCAAATAATATGAAGTATCAATCAAATACAGCAATGGTTAAATGGAGATTCGTCCCGGAGTCTCTGTTCCCTGGCCTCTGGCAATGGCTTGCCAGAGGCGTCTTCCAACCAACCAATCAAATCGTTTTTTTCCCTTTTATCTTGTAATCATCTCTGTGAATTTTTTATAATATTAATTTAAAAAAAAACTATTTTTTTGAACTTAAAGTAAAGGAGCAACATTATAACTTAAAACCTACTCCAAAACACCTCACTCTTTACGCTAAAGTTTTTCAGTACTTTAAAAAAAAAGCTTCTTGTTGTTCTAATTAAACGAAAATAGTGTTTCAGGAGGCGTACTTAAAGAATTGGGACAGAATTTAAACTTTAGCGTAAACAGCGAGGTGTTTTGGAGGAGTAAACCCCTCATATACGTAATAATTTCTGTTCGTTTTAAGTTTTAATATTGCTCCTTACTTTCAGTCGAAACAACCTTGTTTTTTTTAATTTAATTTCTGATTGTTTTTTATATAATTCCGGGAAATCTGGCCACTCCTCCACGGAAAAATCCTTCCTCCCCAAGGATTTATTACTCTAGACAATTCAATCCTGGTGAAAATTTACCCGGACAATTACCCTTAACATCTCCACGCGTAAAATTGAGTCGGCAATCAGAAAGCAAGACATAAGAAGAATTGCTTTTAGGAATTCTGGAAAATTCCCACAGCGGAAAATTTCCTCTGAAAAATTCACCCTTTGGAAACTTCTCTCCCCATGGAAAATTATCAACGTGGAAAATACCACCAGCAGAAAATTCCTCCCCCCCCTCGAAAAATGTATGCATACTTCCCAATAAAAAATACTATATGTAAACAATGGGTAAATTTTGTAACTTAAAGACCTTTCCCCAGAGGCTGCGGGAGGGTCATGATATCCCCAAAATTATAGTTATTCGGCCTTTCAGCTATACTGAACAACATGACTATCACAAAATTTTGATCGGACGATTTTGAAAACAGGGGTGTGGGAGGGGGCCTAGTTGCCCTCCAATTTTTTGTTCACTTAAAAAGGGCCCTAGAACTTTTAATTTCCGTTCGAATGAGCCCTCTCACGATATTCTAGGATCACTTGGTCGATACTACCACCCCTGAAAAAAAAACAACAAAAAAAACAAATAAACACGCATCTTTCTTCTGGCAAAAACTACAATATTATACTTTTTTCAGACAGGCGCTTGAAACCTCTACAGTAGGGTTCTCTGATAGACTGAATATGATGGTGTGATTTTCATTAAGATTCTATGACTCTTAGGGGGTGTTTTCCTCTTCTTTCAAAAACCAGGCAAATTTTCTGAGGTTTGTAAGCTCTGATAGGTAAGATTAAACTTAAGGAAACTTAAATATTTGAATCAGCCCAAACCTCCAATTCTTTTGATATATCTATTGGTATCAAAATTCCGTTTTTTAGAGTTTCAGTTACTATTGAGCCGGGTTACTATTGAAGAGGGGGAAACCCTTCATATACGGAATAATTTCTGTTTGGTTTGAGTTTTAATGTTGCTCCTTACTTTCAGTTAAATAATCTTGTTTCGTTTATTTAATTTCTGATCGTTTTTTCAAATAACAGCGGTAAATATGCCTCACCCGCCATGAAATGTATCCTTCTACCTTCAAAGGAAACTCCTCCCTGGAAGTTTCATCCAACGTATAGTACACCCCCTGCGTCAAATTCCTTCGTGGCAGTTCCATCGTCACTGAAAATCACCCCCCCCCTTCCCGCGTAAAATGTCTTGCAGACAATTCAGTATGAAAAATTCTACCTAGCATACTTTCATTTGTAAAGACTTTAATTTCTAATCGGTTTCTCAATCACTCCGGAGATACCCCTTCCGTTGAATTTTTTCTGGAAACCAAAACACGCGGAAAATAACCCCCGGATAAGTACCGCGGAATACCTCCACATACAAAATTGAGTTGGCAAAGAGAATGTAAGACAATTAAAAAGAATTTCGTATAGAAATTTTGTTAAACTCCCCATGTGAAAAATTTCCCTTCGAAAATTCACTCCCTGGAAACTTCCTTCCCCATGGAACCAGCAGAAAATTAGCCCCCTTACCCCACCCGAAAAATGCATTCATAGTTCCCGGTAACAAATACTATATATGTAAACAATGGGCAAATTTTGTAACTTCAAGAACTTTCCCCAGAGGCTGTGAGGGGTAACGATATCTCCAAAGGCATAGTTAAACCTTTCAATTGTGCTGAACAAAATGGTTATCTCAAAATTTTGATCGTACGATTTTTATAAAAAAATGGGCGGGGGAGGGGGCCTAAATGCCCTCCAATTTTTTCGGTTCCTTAAAAAGGGCACTAGAATTTTGTATTTCCGTTTGAATGAGCCTTCTCCCAATATTCTAGCACCGCTGTGTCGATACGATCACCCCTGGGGGGAAGAACAAAAAAAAAAAAACAAAAAAAACAACAACAACAAATAAACATGAATCCGTGATCTTTCTTCTGACAAAAAATACAAAATTCCCCTTTTTGTCAGATAGGAGCTTGAAACCTCTACAGTAGGGTTCTCTTAGTTGAATCGGATGTTGTGATTTTAATTAAGATTATATGACTTTTAGGGAGTTTCCCCCCTTTTTTTCGAAAATAAGGCAAATATTCTCGTAATCTTTGATGGGTAAGAGTAAACTTAATGAAACCTATAGATTTGGAACAAAATTTCGTTTTTTAGTGTTTCGGTTACTATTGAGTCGGGTCGCTGCCCACTTACAGTTCGTTTATCTCAAACTGTTTGTTTATTTTGACATAACTATCTTCTCACTCTTTAGCAATGACGTCAAAATTAGTAAGGTAGGGATGCTATGCCCTCCCCTAGATATTCCCTCGTCTAGATTTTGAAAAAAAATCTTAAAAAATGACTTTTATTTTTATTGAAAAAACCAAAAATCTACCCTTTCTAGATTTAAAAAAATACATTTAACCAACTATCCCCTTAAATTGTTGTATATTGACGCCACATCACAGATATTTATGAGCATATCTATTCTTATAAACAGAAGATGAAACCGTGCAAATACAACAATAAGAGATTTTAATAAACATTTTTGCATTGCACGAAACCCTCGTTTTTAAGCTATTGCTGCGGAGGGGGAGGGTATTTTTTAAATAAAGTTGCTTTATCTTGTTTTAATACTTAATCATTTATACAAAAATAATAATAATATTTATTTGCCAAAATCTTAAGGGCTATGCGGCTCTGTCAAAAATAAATAAATGTTTTATTAACATGAAATGTTAAAACCGTTGGAAAGTCAATCTGATTATGCAAATGACTGCATTTTTTGTTTCTCTCTTTTGTTTTATGTTTTCTATTTTCTCTCTTCTTTTCTGCTTCTTTTATTATAATACAAGGTTTCAATGACTATGCAATTTTCTCTCTTTTTTTAGGCTTTCTTTTTTTTCTATTTTCTCTATTTTTTCTGCTTCTTCTATTATAATGCAAGGTAGAAGACTTACAATTACCCCACTTCTAGGGGAATCGGGGGTTGTCTGAGCACATCAAAGGGTATTTGAACAGCCAATCTATAAAATGTATATTATTTATGCGTAACTTAGCAAGGAGGGAGGGATGGAACTACCTTCCCTATTAAACTGATGTAATATGTTCCTCAATAGCTTTGTGATGTTCAGTAATCTACCTTGGATAATATTTGTTATTAAAGAAAATATCTGTTTCGCCACGAAAAATATAATTTTAATTAATTTTTAGATTTTAACGTCAACTCTGGATATACTTGCATGCATCAGTGTTATCAATTACTTTTTCTGATTTAAATTATCTGTAAGTGACAATGTAAATGAGAATCACAAAAAATAATTATTTCTTCCATGAGAGAATTAACACGTTTTATTCACGCTCTTGACCTTTCGCCAAGAGGTTGTTTTTGCTGTAAACAAATTCTGTAAAATGTCCTAAGTAGGTCACGATAATGGCGTTTATATGCTTAACGTATTGCAAGGTCAAATTGCATAGACTTTAAGCATCGATACAGGTAGGATAATTCATCTTACCTCTACTAAATTGGCGGCCCTTATATTGGGACCACCTCTAGAAGCTCATGCTTGTAAATCGTGTATGCTTATTGCTTTTACTTTACCATTACTGGATATCTGCCGGCTTTTGATTTCGAGTTATCAAACAGTTGAAAAGTATAATATTGGGCAGGGAAAATGTAGGTGAAACCAAGCAAAAGCTAACCTTACAGTCTCCCTTAAGGGGGACAGACCCTTTCATATATGGAATAATTTCTATTCGTTTTAAGTTTTAATGTTACTCCATTCTTTGAGTTGAATAAGTCTGCTTTCTATTTAATTTCTTACGGTTTTTCAAATAATGCTGGGAAATCCGTCTCCCTCCTCCATGGAAGTCCTCCGTCACAAAGCATTCTCCATATAAAAGTCCTGCCGCTTAAATTTCCTCCCCTTCCCAGCTGAAAATTCCACCCTTGCTAAAAATTCTCCCACGAAAATTTCCTGTGAACAATTCTCCATAGACGATTCTCCTTACTTTCATTTGAAAAAAGTTTTTTTGGTGAATTTCTGATCGTTTTTTAAATTATGCCAGAAATTCCGCCTTCTCGAAAAATGTTTCCCAAATCCTCTCAACTATAGGAAGTTTTCCCTGCGGAAAATTCGCCCATGGAAAGTTTCTCCCGTGGAAAATCCGTGGAAACAATTCAAAACTCCTCCTTAAGATAGAGAAGATATGTTCTACAATAGTAAAATTAAGCTTATTAGGCTATGCATGACATCATATAAGAAAATACTTAAATGATATCATAAGAAATGCTTATATGATGTACTAACATAGTACACGACGTCATTTGCAAAAACAAAAATTAAGGCTCTTAACGAATTTTCTCAGACTTTTGGCTTAGATATGTTCTACAATAGTGTAGCATAGATACTTAGTTTAACTAAGATACGTTCTGCAATAGTAAAATTAAGCTTTCCCATACACATGCTAAGAAACAAAAAATACAACTCAAAAATTTACTTGATATTATTAAGGTTTTACTGAACAGCAATTTATAACTAAAAGATTTCTGTTTACGTTTTTGAAAAAGAGCCCGAAACCCCTCAAAATGAAGCCCATTTGTTATAAAAGTAAGCTTGTAAGATCCCAATTGTTGAAAACCTTTCATTGCAGGCTTAATGTTCCTACTTTGGATGACAAGGAAAACAATATTTTCATGGGTTTTTATTACAGATAAATCATGAAAACATTATCGTATTTTTTTTGGGGGGAGGGGGTAGGGGACGTTACTCCCGCAAAATTCCCCTTAAGGTTTAAAAAATGCCTTTTTCTGGGGTTTCATTGAAAAATGGCCTTTTTTGGTAATTCATTGAAAAAAAAATAACAAAACTGCACCTAGATTTTAAAATACAGTCTACCCCCCCCCGTCCCAGATTTATGCAAATAGTGGCCTTTGTGAAAAAGCGTCGTTTCCTTTTTGTCTAGTTATTTTCAGTCTTTTCTAAATTTTGCACCGAAGCTCCATCCTCTGGGTACAAGCATTAGATACATTTTTATTAATTTAATTCAGGTTAATAGTTTTAGTAATTAAATAAATTGTATCAATTTCTTTATCTTATTTATACTGACTGAATAGACTAAATTTTTTTAGTGGTGAAGCCTTTTCTGACGGGATGGATGGTAATGAGCCCCCTAAAACTGATGATAGTGGCCTCTATTCTCCCGTAGTGAGTGATAAAGACGAACAAGATGGCGATGGTAGCTCACGAAGTAGATCTAGAGAAGGTTTGTCCGGTAAGCTTTTTCTTCTTCTTTTTTAATTCTTGGACACATCAAATCCTAAGTAAAGAACGATGTGGGCACAATGTGTTGTTTTTTTTCCATACCCGGGCACTTCGTGTCGAAGGAGTCGTCGTAGAAACTTCAAAACGGGCTCACTCAATTGGAAATTGGAGTGGCTAGTGCCCTTTTTAAAAGTCAAAAGTGATTTGAGGTCAACTAGCCCCCCCCCCCCACGCCCGTAATCCCCCAAACACGTCCAATTAAAATTTTAAGATAGCCATTTGGTTCAGCCTAGTTGATTTCCAGATAGAAAATATATTTTTGAGGAGGACACTCCCCCACAACCCTCAGGGCAAGGGTTTTAAGTTATGGCCTGGGGGCATATACGGTTTTTATAGAATGTGTTGTCGTAGAAACTTAAAAAGAGGCTCATTCGATTGGAAATTCAAAGGGCTAGTGCCCTTTTTAATAGTCGAAAGTGATTGGAGGGCAACAAGCCCCCCCCCCACGCCCATCATTCCCCCAAATACATCCAATCAAAATTTTGAGAGAACCATTTTGTTCAGCGTAGTCGATTTCCAGAGAGAAAATATATTTTTGAGGAGGACACTCCCCCACAACTCTCAGGGCAAGGGTTTTAATTTATGCCCTGGGGGCATATAAGGTTTTTATAGGTGTTGTCGTAAAATCTTCAAATTAGGCTCATTCGATTGGAAATTCAAAGGGCTAGTGCCCTTTTTAATAGTCGAAAGTGATTGGAGGGTAACTAGCACCCCCCATCCCCATCATACCCCAAAACACATCCAATCAAAATTTTGAGATACCCATTTTGATCAGCGTAGTTGATTTCCAGATAGAAAATTTGTTTTTGAAGTGGACACTCCCCCACAACCCTCGGGGTAAGGGTTTTAAGTTATGGACTGGGGGCATATGCGGTGTTTAAAAAAAGCGTTGTCGTAGAAAATTCAAAAGAGGCTCATTCGATAAGACATTGAAAGGGCCAGTGCCCTATTTAATATTCGAAAGCAATTGGAGGGCAACTAGCCCCCCATGCCCATCATGCCCCCTAATACATCCAATAAAAATTTTGAGAGAACCATTTTTTCAGCGTAGTTGATTTCCAGATAGAAAATATATTTTTGAGGAGGACACTCCCCCACAACTCTCAGGGCAAGGGTTTTAATTTATGCCCTGGGGGCATATAAGGTTTTTATAGGTGTTGTCGTAAAATCTTCAAATTAGGCTCATTCGATTGGAAATTCAAAGGGCTAGTGCCCTTTTTAATAGTCGAGAGTGATTGGAGGGCAACTAGCCCCCACGCCCATCATACCCCCAAACACACCGAATCAAAATTTAGAGATAGCCATTTCGTTCAGTGTAGCCGATGTTCACATAAAAAATATGTTTTTGAGGAGCACACTCCCCCACAACCCTTAGGGCAAGGGCTTTAAGTTATGCCCTGCAGACATATAAGGTTCTTAGAGAAGGCGTTGTGGTAGAAACTTCAAAACAGTTTCATTCGATTGGAAATTCAAAGGGCTAGTAGCCTTTTTAATAGTCGAAAGTGATTGGAGGGCAAATAGCCCCCCCCCCACGCCCCTCATTCCCCCAAACACATCCAATCAGAATTTTGTGAAATCCATTTTGTTCAGCGTAGTTGATTTCCACATAGAAAATATATTTTTGAGGATGACAATCCCCCACATTCCTCAGGGCAAGGGTTTTAAGTTATACCCTGGGGGCATATAAGGTTTTTATAGAAGGTGTTGTCGTAGACACTTCAAAACAGGTTCATTCGATTGGAAATTCAAAGGGCTAGTACCCTTTTTAATAGTCGAAAGTGATTGGAGGGCAACTCGCCCCCCCCGCGCCCATCATTCCCCCAAACACATCCAATCAAAATTTTGAAATAGCCATTTTGTTCAGCGTAGTTGATTTCCCGATAGAAAATATGTTTTTGAGGAGGACACTTCCGCACAACCCTCAGGGCAAGGGTTTTAAGTTATGCCCTGGGGGCATATACGGTATTTATAAAAGGTGTTGTCGTAGAAACTTCAAAACAGGCTCATTCGATTGGAAATTTAAAGGGCTAGTGCCGTTTTTAATAGTCGAAAATTATTGGAGGGCAACTAGCCCCACCCCCACCCCCATCATTCCCCCCAACACAAACAATCAAAATTTTGAGATAGCCATTTTGTTCAGCGTAGTTGTTTTTTTAGATAGAAAATGTCGTAGAATGTCGTAAAAATGGCGTTGTCGTAGAAACTTCAAAACAGGCTCATTCGATTGGAAATTCAAAGGGATAGCACCCTTTTTAATAGTCAAAAGTGATTGGAGGGCAACTAGCCCCCCCCCTCGCCCGTCAAATCCCCAAACACATCCAATCAAAATTTTGAGATAGCCATTTTGTTCAGCGTAGTTGATTTCCAGACAGAAAATATGTGTTTTAGGAGGACACTCCCCCGCAACCCTCAGGGCAAGGGTTTTAAGTTATGCCCTGGGGGTATAAAGGTTTTTATAGAAGGCGTTATCGTAAAAACTTCAAAACAGGCTCATTCGACTGGAAATTCAAAGGGCTAGTACCGTTTTTAATAGTCGAAAGTGATTGAAGGGCAACTAGCCCCCCATGCCCTTCATTCCCCCAAACACATCCAATAAAAATTTTGAAATAGCCATTTTGTTCAGCGTAGTTGATTTCCGGATAGAAAATATGTTTTTGAGGAGGACACTCCCCCACATCCCTTAGGGCAAGGGTTTTAAATTATGCCCTCTGGGTATATAAGGTTTTTAAAGAAGGCGTTGTCGTAGAAACTTCAATAAAAGCTCATTCGACTGGAAATTCAAAGGGCTAGTGCCCTTTTTAATAGTCAAAAGTGATTGGAGGTAAAATAGCACCCCCCCCCCCCCCCCACACTCATCTTTCCCCCAAACACATCCAATAAAAATTTTGAGATAGTCATTTTGTTCATGGTTGTTGATTTCCAGATAGAAAACATATTTTGAGGAGGACACTCCCCCACAATCCTCAGGACAAGGATTATAAGTTATGCCCTGGGGGCATATACGGTTTTTATTGAAATCTTTGTCGTAGAAACTTGAAAAAGGGTTCATTCGATTTTAAATTCAAAGGAATAGTGCCCTTTTTAATAGTCGAAAGTAATTGGAGAGCAACTAACCCCCCTCTCACGCCCACCATTTCCCCAAACACATGCAATCAACATTTTATGATAGCCATTTTATTCAACGTAGTTGAAAGTTTTGGAAATTAGGTCTTTCAGGATGACGACCCCTCCCCCACATCCCTCAGGGCAAGGATTGTAAGTTATGCCCTGGGGGCATATAAAGTTTTTTATTGAAAGCGTTGTCGTAGAAACTTCAAAAGGGCTCATTCAATTGGAAATTGAAAGGGCTAGTGCCCTTTTTAATAGTTGAAAGTGATTGGACAGCGACTAACGCCCCTCTCACGCCCACCATTTTCCCAAACACATGGAATCAAAATTTTGAGATATCCATGTTATTCAACGTAGTTGAAAGTTCTGGAAATTTTGTCTTTTAGGATGATACCGACTCAGAGCCCTCAGTGCAAGGGTTGTCAGTTATGCCCTAGGGGCAAATAAAGTTTTTATTGAAAGTGTTGTCGTAGAAACTTCAAAAGGGCTCATTCAATTGGAAAGTCGAAGGGCTAGTACCCTTTTTAATAGTCGAAAGTTATTGGAGGGCAACTAGCCCCCCACCCCACGCCCACCATTTCCCCTAACATATTCAATCAAAATTTCGAGATAACCACTTTGTTCAGCGTAGTTAATTTACAGATAGAAAATGTGTTTTTGAGGAGGATACTCCCTCACAACCCTCAGGGCAATGGTTTTAAGTTATGGCCTGGGGGCATATAAGGTTTTTATAGAAGGCGGTGTCGTAGAAACTTCAAAACAGGCTCATTCGATTGGAAATTCAAAGGGCTAGTCTCCTTTTTAATTGTCAAAAGTGATTGGAGGGCAACTAGCCTCCCCCCACGCCCGTCACTCCCCCAAACACATCTAATCAAAATTTCTTAGCCATTTTGTTCAGCTTACTTGATTTCCAGATATAAAATATGTGTTTGAGGAGGACACTCCCCCACAACCATCAGGGCAAGGGTTTTAAGTTATGCCCTGGGGGTATATAGGGTTGTTATAGAAGGCGTTGTCGTAAAAACTTCAAAACAGGCTCATTCGACAGGAAATTCAGAGGGCTAGTACCCTCTTTAATAGTCGAAAGTGATTGAAGGGCAACTAGCCCCCCACGCCCTTGATTCCCCCAAACACATCCAATCCAAATTTTTAGATAGCAATTTTGTTCAGCGTAGTTGATTTTCAGATAGAAATTATGTTTTTGAGGAGGACACTCCCTCACATTCCTCAGGGCAAGGGTTGTAAGTTATGCCCTGGGGGTATATAAGGTTGTTAAAGAAGGCGTTGTCGTAGAAACTTCAATAAAAGCTCATTCAACTGGAAATTCAATGGGCTAGTGCCCATTTTAATAGTCGAAAGTGATTGGAGGGCAACTAGCCTCCCCCGCACCAATCATTCCCCAAAAACCAACCACTAAAAATTTTTAGGGTTTTATTTTTATCAACTTAGCTAATTTCCAGACAGAAAACATGTTTTTTAGGAAGACACGCCCCCAACCCATTTGATTAAGTATTTGAAGTTATGAAATGGAGACACATAAAGTTTTTATTAAAATCTTTGTCGTAGAAACTTGAAAAATGGCTCATTCGATTTTAAATTCAAAGGACTAGTTCCCTTTTTAATAGTCAAAAGTGATTGGTGGGCAACTAACCCCACTCTAAAGCCCATCTTATCACCAACACATCTAATCAAAATTTTTCGATAGACATTTTGCTTAGCGTTTTTGGAAGTTTTGGAAAATAGGCCTTTAAGGAATAAAATCCCCCTACTCACAGCCCTTAGGCACTGGTTGTAAATTTTTCCCTGGGGGCATATAAACTTTTAATTGAAATCTTTGTCGTAGAAACTTCAAAAGGGCTCATTCGATTGGAAATTGAAAGTGCTAGTGCCTTTTTTAACAGTTGAAAATGATTGGATAGCGACTAACGCCCCTCTCACGCCCACCATTTTCCCAAACACATGGAATTAAAATTTTGAGATATCCATTTTGTTCAACGTAGTTGAAAAGTTCTGGAAATTTTGTCTTTTAGGATCATAACCCCCTCAGAGCCCTCAGTGCATGGGTTGTCAGTTATGCTCTAGGGGCATATAAAGTTTTTATTGAAAGCGTTGTCGAAGGAAACTTCAAAAGGGCTCATTCAATTGGAAAGTCAAAGGGCTAGTACCCTTTTTAATAGTCGAAAGTGATTGGAGGGCAACTAGCCCCCCCCACTCCCATTATTTCTCCAAACACATCCAATCAAAATTTTGGGATAGCTATTTTGTTCAGCGTTGTTGATTTCCGGATAGAAAATATGTTTTTGAGAGGACACTCCTCCACAACCCTCAGGGCAAGGGTTTTAAGTTATGCCCTGGGGGCATGTAAGGTTTTTATAGAAGGCGTAGTCGTAGAAACTTCGAAAAGGGCTAGTTCGATTAGAAATTGGAGTGGCTAGTGCCCTTTTTAATAGCCCTTTTTGTTTTTTCGTAAAAACTTCAACAATCGATTGGAAATTCAAAGGGCTAGTAGCCCTCCAATCACTTTCGACTATTAAAATGGGTACTATCACTTTTAATTTCCAATCGAATGAGCCTGTTTTGAAATTTCTACGACATCCCTCAGGGCAAGGGTTTTAAATTATGCCCTGGGGGTATATAAGGTTTTTAAAGAAGGCTTTGTCGTAGAAACTTCAATAAAAGCTCATTCGACTGGAAATTCAAAGGGCTAGTAGCCTTTTTAATAGTCGAAAGTGATTGGAGGGCAACTAGCCCCCCCCACACCCTTCATTTCCCCAAACACATTCAATCAAACTTTTGAGATAGCCATTTTGTTCAGCGTAGTGGATTTCCAGATAGAAAATATATTTTTGAGGAGGACACTCCCCCACATCCCTCAGGGCATGGGTTTTAAGTTATGTCCTGGGGACATATAAGGTTTTTATAGAAAGTTTTGTCGTATAAACTTCAAAACGGAATCATTCGGTGGTAAATTCAAAGCGCTAGTACTATTTTTGATAGTCGAAGGTGATTTTAGTGTAATGAGCCCCCCCCTCACGCCCATCATTTCCCCAAACACATCCAATCAAAATTTTGAGATGGCAATTTTGTTCAGCGTAGTTGTTTTCCAGATTGAAAATATGTTTTTGAGGAGGACACTCCCTCACAACCCTCAGGGCAAGGGTTTCAAGTAATAGCCTGGGGGCATATAAGGTTTTTATAGAAGGCGTTGTATTACAAGCTTCAAAACAGGCTCATTCAATGGGAAATTTAAAGAGCTGGTGCCCTTTTAATAGTATAAAGGGATTGGAGGGCAACTAGACCCCCCCACGCCCTTCATTACCCCAAACACATCCACTCAAAATTTTGAGATAGTCATTTTATTCAACGTAGTTGAAAGTTTTGGAAATTAGGTCTTTAAGGATGACAAACCCTCCCCCACAGCCCTCAGGGCAAGGATTTAAAGTTATGCCCTGGGCCCTTATAATGTTTTAATGGAAAGCGTTGTCGTAGAAACTTCAAAAGGGTTCATTCAATTGTAAATTGAAAGGGCTAGTGCCTTTTTTAATAGTTGAAAGTGATTGGATAGCAACTAACGCCCCTCTCACGCCCACCATTTTCCCAAACGCATCGAATTAAAATTTTGAGATATCCATTTTGTTCAACGTAGTTGAAAGTTCTGGAAATTTTGTCTTTTAGGATGTTAACCCCCTCAGAGCCCTCAGTGCAAGAGTTGTCAGTTATTCCCTGGGGGCATATAAAGTTTTTATTGAAAGCTTTGTCGTAGAAACTTTAAAAGGGCTCATTCGATTGCAAAGTCAAAGGGCTTGTACCCTTTTTAATAGTCGAAAGTGATTGGAGGGCAACTAGCCCCCCCCCCCCCACGACCACCATTCCCCCGAACACATCCAATCAAATTTTGAGATAGCCATTTTGTTCAGCGTTGTTGATTTCCAGATAGAAAATATGTTTTTGAGGAGGACACTCCTCCACAACCCTCAGGTCAAGGGTTTTAAGTTATACCCTGGGGGCATGTAAGGTTTTTATAGAAGGCGTAGTCGTAGAAAATTTGAAAGGGCTAGTTCGATTGGAAATTGGAGTGGCTAGTGCCCTTTTTAATAGCCCTTTTTTTTGTCGTAAAAACTTCAACATTCGATTGGAAATTCTAAGGGCTAGTAGCCTTTTTAATAGTCGAAAGTGACTGGAGGGCAACTAGCCCCCCCCCACGCCTATCCTTTCCCCAAAGACATTCAATCAAACTTTTGAGATAGCCATTTTGTTCAGCGTAGTTGATTTCCAGATAGAAAATATATTTTTGAGGAGGACACTCCCCCACATCCCTCAGGGCAAGGGTTTTAAGTTATGTCTTGGGGGCATATAAGGTTTTTATAGAAGGCGTTGTCGTAGAAACTTCAAAACAGGCTCATTCGATTGGAAATTCAAACGGCTAGTACCCTTTTTAATAGTCGCAAGTGATTGGAGGGTAACTAGCCCACACCCCCACGCCCATCATTCCCCCAAACACATCCAATCAAAATTTTGAGATGGCAATTTTGTTCAGCGTAGTTGTTTTCCACATAGAAAATATGTTTTTAAGGAGGACACTCCCTCACAACCCTCAGGGCAAGGGTTTCAAGTTATGGCCAGTGGGCATACAAGGTTTTTATAGAAGGCATTGTCGTGGAAACTTCAAAAGAGGCTCATCCGATCGGAAATTCAAAGGGCTAGTACCCTTTTTAATCGTCGAAAGTGATTGGAAGGGAAGTAGCTCCCCCCCACGCCCATCAGTTCACCACAAATGTTCAATCAAAATTTTTAGATGAATCTTTTGTTAAGCGTAGTTGGTACTACTGGACATTATGTCCTTAATGATGAAAAATTACCCCCCCACAGCCCTCAGGACAAGGATGGTAAGTTATACCTTGGGGCCTTATAATGTTTTAATGGAAAGCGTTGTCTTAGAAATTTCAAAAGGGCTCATTCAATTGGAAATTGAAAGGGCTAGTGCATTTTTAATAGTTGAAAGTGATTGGATAGCGACTAACGCCCCTCTCACGCCCACAATTTTCCCAAACGCATCGAATTAAAATTTTTAGATATCTATTTTGTTCAACGTTGTTGAAAGTTCTGGAAATTTTATCTTTTAGGATGATAACTCCCTCAGAGCCCTCAGTGCAAGGTTTTTCAGTTATTTCCTGGGGGCCAAACACATCCAATCAAATTTTGAGATAGCCATTTTGTTCAACGTAGTTGATTTCCAGATACAAAGTATGTTTTTGAGGAGGACACTCCCCCACAACCCGCAGGGCAAGGTTTTAAGTTATGCCCTGGGGGCATATAAGGCTTTTATAGAAGGCGTTGTCGTAGAAACTTAAAAACAGGCTCATTCGATTGGAAATTAAAAGGGCTAGTACCCATTTTAATAGTGGCTAGTGCCCTTTTTAATAGTCGAAAGTGATTGGAGGGCAACTAGCCCCTCCACGCCTATCATTCCCCCAAACACATCAAATCAAAATTTTGAGATAGCCATTTTGTTCAGCGTAGTTGTTTTCCAGATAAAAATATGTTTTTGAGGAGGACACTCTCTCACAACCCGCAGGGCAAGGTTTTAAGTTATGCCCTGGGGGCATATAAGGTTTTTATAGAAGGCGTTGTCGTAGAAACTTCAAAACAGGCTCATTCGATTGGAAATTAAAAGGGCTAGTACCCATTTTAATAGTCGAAAGTGATTGGAGGGCAACTAGCCCCCCCCCCCGCCCATCATTCCCCCAAACACATCCAATTAAAATTTTGAGATAGCCATTTTTTCAGTGTAGTTGATTTCCAGATAGAATATGTTGTTGAGGAGGACACTCCCCCACAACCCTCAAGACAAGGGTTTTAAGTTATGCCCTGGAGGCATATAAGGTTTTTATAGAAGGCGTTGTCGTAAAAACTTCAAAACAGTTTCATTCGATTGGAAATTCAAAGGGCTAGTAGCCTTTTTAATTGTCGAAAGTTTTTGGTGGGAAACTACCCCCCCCCCCCCCCAAGCCCATCATTACCCCAAACACATCCAATCAAAATTTTGAGATAGCCATTTTGTTCAGCGTAGTTGATTTCTAAATAGAAAATATATTTTTGAGGAGGACACTCCCCCACATTCCTCAGGGCAAGGGTTTTAAGTTATGCCCTGGGGGCATATAAGGTTTTTATAGAAGGCGTTGTCGTAAAAACTTCAAAAAAGGCCCATTCGATTGAAAATTCAAAGAGCTAGTGCCCTTTTTCATAGTCGAAAGTGATTGGAGGGCAACTAGCCCGCCACGCCCATCATTCCCCCAAACACATCCAATCAAAATTTAGAGACGGCCATTTTGTTCAGCGTAGTTGATTTCCAGATAGAAAATATGTTTTTGAGGAAGATACCCCCCTCAACCCTCAGGGTAAGGGTTTTAAGTTATGCCCTGGGGGTATATATGGTTTTTATAGAAGGCGTTGTCGTAGAAACTTCAAAACAGGCTCATTCGATTGGAAATTCAAAGGGCTAGTACCCTAAGGGCTGAGGGCGTATAAGGTGTTTATAGGAAGTGTTGTCGTAGAAACTCAAAAAGGCCTCATTCGGTTGGAAATCGAACGGCCTAGTGCCCTTTTTAATAGTCGAAAGTGATTGGAAGGCTTGACATTTTTATAGTAAAAATCGATGTGGGTATAATGTATTATTTTGTTGTTGTTGTTGTTTAGACCAGGGCATTTTGTATCGAAGGAGTTGTCGTAGGAACTTCGAAAAGGGCTCATTCGATTGAAAACAGAAAGGGCTGACGCCCTTTTTAATAGTCGAAAGTGATTGGAGGGAAACTCATCCCCCTCCTACGCCCACCCTCCCATTTGATTTTATGTTTAAAAACTAAATGTTGCCATAAGATTAAATCAAAATGCACTGTGTTAATGCTAATTCCCAATAAGGCATCTCAGCAGTATCCCAAGAACGACTGTGGATATTATGTTCAAACTTTCGGGGCTGCTTCTGCTCTTAAATTTTAACCAAATCAATGTAGCGTAAGTGCATCCAAGCTATCAAAGAAAGTAAACAGATTTTTTTGCGAATGGTATCAAGTTTTCCATTTCAGGTCAACTAGAGGAGTTATGAAACTAAATTAAACACTACTATTTGTGTCCAGATTTTTAAAAGGGTGTATGTTGTTAAAAATTGCTGAAAATTTTTCTCCAGCATACAAATAGCAGGCCAAACTATAAAGTCTTAAAAAAAAAGATTTAAAGTATTATTTTCTTTTTCCCTGAAAAGACTATGTCACTATAAAACCAACAGAAATTAATTAAAAAAACTTTTTCCACAAAATAAGTTTTTCAAAGAAAAGTAAAGAACTCCATTAAACAAAAAATGAGTAAAAATAAAATCAAATAATCTACCAAGCGTGAAACTACCACAAATCAGCATCGATAAATAAATGAAACCCAAAACGAACAGAAATTAATTAAAAAAAACTTTTTCCACAAAATAAGTTTTTCAAATTAAAGTAAAGAACTCCATTAAACAAAAAATAAGTAAAACTAAAATCAAATAATCTACCAAGCGTGAAACTACCACAAATCAGCATCGATAAATAAATGAAACCCAAAACGAACAGAAATTATAATAAATAACCGAGTCAAACTCAAAACGAGCAGAAATTAACATAAGTTGGGCGCAAAACCCCTATGCCCTCCCAAGGCCAGAACAATCGCCATAATAAAGTTCTGATTTTTCAAATTTTAATACACCCTTCCAGAAATAATTCTATCTGGCCTCCTCCTCCCCCCTCTAGAGATCAATCATGCGTGTGCATACGCTTATTTTTGTAAAGAAAAACAATGCAAAAACAGCAACTTCACATCCGCAGAGCACACTTTATCATAACTTGCATCAAAGATTACGGTTTTTTCTACTCCCCTTCTGAACTTAAGCTTTAAATATGTTTAAAAAAATGTAATTAATGGAAACAAAGCTCGCCAATACAATGGAAAAGCAGTGGAGTCGCTCCTGGCGGGTTGCGCCAAGTAGGATTCCGGATCTTTCACTCCGTAATTCTGACAATGCTTTAACCAGAAATTTCAATTTTCATCTTTGTTGTGTTAGATATCTAAACAGTTGTGGCAATTTTGCTGGAAAATGCCAAAAATTTCGACGTTATGTAGCAGCAAAGAATTTGTTCAATAAATATGTCCTTTAATTGAGAAACTGGACTTGCTTTTGGATGTGCCTTGTGTTCTATAATAGGCAAAGTAAAAACAATACATTTACTTTTTTCATTCTAAAATCTAGGTCCTATATCATCTTAAATTCAAAGTTTTTAGGCTGTGTTCAACATGTACATCGTAGCAAAAGAACTGCCACTTTGTGTATATTTTATCTTTCGCTTGAAATCTGTCTTATTTTTTACATGCTTCACAGTTTATTTGTCTGTCTGTGGACACTTAATTACAAATAGTTATGTTTAATCTGGGATTTTTTTTTTGGGGGGGGGGGGTATATGCTAGTACGGTCATGATACCGTCTTGGTTTTTAGGGAACATGTGAAAATCCTGGAACAGTACTGGTAGAAATGGGCCAAATGGGCCAAAATATGACCCTTTTTGGACAAACAGGCTAAAATACAAAAG
>NC_142809.1:43958228-44028563 GCF_049724085.1 Artemia sp. Qi Xiang Cuo | reverse complement strand
AAATCCATAAATGTGAGAAAGTTCCTGGTTTTCCATTCTCACTGACAAAAACCATAAAACAGACATAAATTGCTCTTAACATCCATCAAATTGATAAAATTCATGTTTTTTCATTCTCAATGAGAAAAAACATAAAACAGACATGAATTGTTGTTGAAATCCATTAAAAACATCAAAAAACTTGACCAACACCCCTAGTCGTCCAAGAAAACATCCATCAAAGTGAGAAAGTTCCTGTTTTTTCCATTCTCACTGACAAAAAACATAGAAAATATACAAATTGCTTTTGAAATACATAAATGTGAGAAAGCTCCTTTTTTTTCATTCTCATTGACAAAAACCATAAAACAGACATAAATTAAGGTTGACATCCATGAAAAACAACAAATGAATTGACCAACACCCATAACCGTCCAAGAAAACATCCATCAAAGTGAGAAAATTCATGTTTTTCAAAGTGAGAAAATTCCTGTTTTTTCATTCTCACTGAGAAAACCATAAACCATATGGTTCGTTCCGGAGTAGCACCTCCCTCTCTACTATCACCCCACAATTGTATAATACATTTCTCCCCCGAAGTAGCTTTTGCCAAAAATTTTACGGTTTACCGAAATTACATAAGGAAGGTATTCCCTTAAGGCCTATTGTAGCATATACGAAAGCCCCTGCTCCCAACATTAGAAAGTGGTTGTGTGTAGCCTTCAAACCGTTGCTTTATTTCCAAAAGTCTCACGTATGTAATTCGGTAGATTTAGTGGAAGAACTTAAAAGTCCAAGCACTTCAGAAAATATAATGACAAGTAGTTTCGACACAGTTTCTTTGCACACAAATATGAGTGTAGCAATATGTGAACAGTTACTAAAAAATAAAATAGAAGAAAACTATCATTTAATTGAAGATTCAATAACAGGAATAGATTGTGAGGTTTTAATATCCCTAGTCAAAATTTGTAATATGTATTCAATGTATTTTCAGTTCCATAATTCTTTTTATTTTATCCATAAATGGGCCTTAAATTCATATTTTTTAAAACATGTCTATTGGGGGCGTTATATGGATGATGTAATATCGCTCTGGAATTAAGGGGAAAATGAACTTAGGGGCTTTCTAGATCACCTTAATACATATGACCAAAATTTACAATTTATCTTAGAAACTGAAAATACAAATAAATTACCGTTTCTGGATGTATTAATTATTCGTAGCATTGATAAACTGGATTTTACAATTTACAGAAAACCCACACAAAATAACTGATATCTACATTTTAAATCCAATCACCCCCCACAACTTAAAAGAGGCGTTGTTACGTCTCTTGTTGACCGTGCCCTAAACATTTGCTCTTAATCTTACATCACAGATGAACTAAATTTTATTAGAGACATACTTTTTGGAAACGGTTACAAATGCAGGCTACCAACGTTTATCTTTTCTTGGAAGCGTAATTTTGCGCATTTTTGCTGAGGGTTAGGGTTGTATCCATTTTTTTCGGAGGGGGGGGTTTACAGAAGGATTTTTTTGGGGTGGGGGGGGGTTACAAAAAAACTTAAAGCCCATCGAAAATTTCTTTATATTCATTTTTGTTACGTTTTTACGAGTCAGACAAACATTTCGGGGGTGGGGCTAAACCCCCTCTCTGGATACGGCTTTGCTGAGGGCCTTTCCACCACTTGCAATCTCTACGTGCATATATGCTCGTATCTTAACTTTTATTTCTTAACTTTTATTAACTTAACATTTACATTAACTTAAAATTTATTTCTTAACTGTTTAGGAGGGGTAGGAGTTTTCTAAGGATTCGCGACCCTCCCTACCTTTAACTTCGCTCTAGATGCTGCCAAATATTAATATAGATTTTGTTTATTAAGAAATTTCTAAATCTAATTGACATGTCATAAAATGAGCTCAATAAATTATTTTATCCCGTATGCTCGTCCTTTTTGACTTATATTTTCCAATACTCAGATTTCAGGAAGGGGGCATGTGTTTTCTAAGAGGGCACGGCGCTCCCCATCTCTATTTTTTCTTATGGTTCTGCCAAACGTCAGTGCACATTTTTCGGCGATTAAAAGTTTTATAAATCTAGTTAACGTGCCATAATATGAGTTCAATAAATTATATTACTACCCGAAAGGCAACCGCCAAGCTGCAGAAATCATTACATCATCGTGACTCAATCAGTATTGGACGAGCGCTTGAGCTGAAACATATTGGATGTCGGGATATATTTAGGGAATATTCTTTTTTTCTTAGGTAAGAACATATGTAAATATAAATAAAGTAATAATGTTGAAAGTGAGTTCATATCGTTACCTGAAAAAACTTCTATGTCGTCATATTAAGAAATTTTGAATTTAGTGGAGTTTCAGGTTACGATTTAATTAATTTAAATCAGATTACGATTTAATTTAGTCAGTTAATTACGATTTAACTGGGCCCGCTCTCCTCCTTAATGTCCCGATATAGCCCTTGCGACCTTGGTTATACGCTAAAGGATATGTATATCCCCCCCCCGACGAAGAATCTTGGATACGGCCCTGTCCCCCCCCTCCTAAATATGTTTATTTGGTGTTGGTATAGGTTTAGGAAAATTCCAATGGAATAATTTAAAAATAAGTCGTTTAAAAATGCGATATTTGAAACATGTAATTTGACTTGTTGGCCAATTATTCTATTTTGGGTCTTTTCCAGTGTTTTGGGGGTTGGCTAAAGATCTAATAAACAGGTTCTACTGGCGGTCGAGGCACTTATATGGTGTTTTTTCGGGGGAGAGGAGGGGATTCGAACCAACAGGGAGTAATAACACTGCGTAGGAAATTACCAGAAAACTCTTGTAGAAATCTTGAGAAATAAGAGAATTGATAGCGCGCCTGTTATGATCTATTCATTGTCCAAGTCTTTGGAATATCTGTAGAAAAGATCTAATAGCTTGTTGTACGGTAATAGCGATATAATACATACCACGGCTTTCTCATTTTTTTTCGAAATTTAGTGGCAAAGCTCGATTCACCCGTAACTGTGTATTTTCATCTTAAAGCTTTCCAAAAATAAATATCTCTATTTCTGCAAGAAGGGGGGGGGGGGTGTCCACCATAAAAACAAACATCGATTGTCAAATAAATCTAAAAATTGTATCGCATCGCATGGGTAATAACTTGTTAAGTATGGATGAAAAATCCTCAATATTTTAGTTCCTGACCATGGACGCCACAATTGAGGGGGATGAAACCCTGGGGAACTAGAAGACATCTACAAATAGGAAACTGAGAAATACTCCCCCCCCCCGAGCAACATTTTCTGGTGACGCTCTTGCTCCTGACTGCATTTGAATAAGACGCCTTTCCGGTAAATTTTTGGCAGTTCATATTACCAATTCAGTACCCCCAATTCAATACCTCCATTCCTATATATACCAATTCAGGGTATATATTTGCACATTAGGGGGGGGGGGTAAAATTGTTTCACATCGCATAGGTGTATATACCAATTATATATACCCTATATATACCAATTCAGGGTATATATTTCACATTAGGGGGGGGGCGGGGGTAAAGTTTAAACTTACCTCTCAGTTACATCAGAAATAAAATTTACCCCCCCTTCCCTTGAATGTGCAAATATATACCCTGAATTGGTATATATAGGGGAGGGGGTAAAATTCATTTCCGACAAAAATGATTGTTATATTTGGAAAGAGCATAAAAAAAGGCATTGAGTGGTATGTTTACTTTATTCGTAAGTCAATAATATGAACTGCCGAAAATTTCCCGTTTTTCCTAGAACCGCTACAAATATAATTTGTAAAAATCAATTAAGTAAGATTAGGGCCGTTTTTTCACTCACCAATGTGCTAAGATCTTACATATTTTGTCAGAAAACGCTTAAAATTGAAATCTTTTAACAAAGATCTTACATCTTATGGCGTTCTTTTGCAAACGTCTGTCATCATTCTGCTCTGATCAGCGGTCTGAGAACAATGATGAGTATATCATCTAAGTTCTCTCATAATTGTTCTATATGGCAGAACAGTGGCGGTCTTCACACTTTTTGCTGACATCAGTGAGCTGTAATATCTTAGAACAAAGATGAGTTAAAACACGATAATCTTTGCAAAAAGATGTAAGATCTTAGTGCTGAAAAACGGGCCTATAGAACAAATTAGCAATTAATACTGTAACCTTTTATTTTCCTTAGTTAACGGTAGCTAAAGTAAAGCAGATATACTTTGTATCAGGCATTTGCGCAAGAATTTTGTTTGGGGGATGGTCAGATTCGGTGAAACAGCGAAGGCCGAGCTGAAGGAATTTTTTTTTAGAAATTAAGGTGGGGGATCTTCAAGTTTTTTGGGCTGAATGGCAACTAAGGCTCTTCTCTTCATACTAACCTGCTTTTTAATCCAGCTTAAACTTTTGAAAAAAAATAATATAGCCTATATATAAAATGAAAATGAATGAAATATTAAAAGAATTTAATGTTGTCAAATATTGTCAAATTTTATCAAAATAATAAAATACGAAATCGATAAAATTGTGAAGAAGAAAAAACAAGGATACTTCCTGTTATTGAAAAACGGAAGGATAAGTATGCAGATACTTCGGTTGAGGGACCCGGCTTGTGTCATTTGTGGTTGCGTTTCAACGTAGTAACTCTTGCAGACGAATGTCTTGTCAAAATATAATTAATGCCTATCAAGGCTGTACCCATGGGGGGGCTTAGGGGGTTTGACCCCCCACCCCCTCGAATTGTTTTTCCGGCTCGCAAAGTTTTTTGTACCCTACCCCCCCCCCCCTCCTCCCGAAAAATATCCCGGGTAAGGCCAGCCCTGATGCCTATATTTTCCAAAACATAAGAATGTGCGGCTGGACCGATTTTAAGGCCTAAAACGCATTAGATAAGCAATTTTGATGATTATCTGTTTTCTGGCTAGTGTCTCGAGATTGATTTATAGTTCCTGTGCATTAAATTAAAAGACAAATTTAGCTAAAGGTCATCTGCCCTCGTGGAACCTCCATTGGAATTAGGCTGGGAAAACATAGAGATTTATCATCACCCTAATGTTTAGACTAGTGTTGAAGAAATTTTTTTCTAATTCGATTGGAAAATATTGCTGTTTGACACGAAATTTGTGAGCTGGTAGGGCAGCCATTTCTCAGACGAAAGCGTGAAAAACATTCTATCTTAGAAATTCTTCTAATTCCAGTTGATGTATTGACATCGGAGGAAACAGATGCGATGGAAGGGTGCTTTGTTAATTCGTATCTGGATTCGGAAGTACCTGTAAAATAAACGAAGTGAGTGCCTCTTTTACAATTTCAATTGCTGTGTTATTTGACTGTTATCGAAATATCGTTTTCTCTGACATTTAAAGACAACAGTATTTGCCACAGGATCACAATATTCGAATGAAACAAAATATTTTTTGGTACTCTTGCATTATATGGGCCTTTCTAAAAAGTCAAGTTTGGTTAATGCTAATGAAATAAAATAAAATAGGGTGAATATATAATAGTTTAGAAACAAATTTGGGCTATATATTTGCACATTAGGGAGGGGGGGTTAAAGCAAAGCATATATTAAATACGTAACCTAACATAGGTACCTTCCCCCCCCCTAAACCCCCCAAAAACAACAGTTTAAATATCGTATACGCAATAAAAACCAAGCTATCATTGTATGTCTCTATAACGTCCCGTCAAAAACGTGTTTTTCGTGACTGGTTTCCTTTTAAAGGCCCATATAATGCAAGAGTAGCCTACCTATTTTTTGCGCAAAAGGTTTATGTTTGGAAATTATATTAACTACACGTATCGTACAGTGTAATTTTATATCAGACACATACCGCATGAAAGAGGCCTCCTGACTAGACACGAATGTAGGAATTTTTTCGAGGTGAGTGGGCCAATAGTAAAAAAAAAGAAAAAATTGGGGTGCCCCGAAGTGCACCGAGGCACCCCCCCCCCCCCCTGTATACGTCTTTGCTCTTTATGCGTCCCCCGAAATGCTGAGAATGTTATGTTGTCTTCTGTATCTTTCAAGAATAAATATTAAACTTGCCTTATTTTCGTTGTTTTGACTAATTGAACTTCGCATCCCTAAGCACCCGAATCAAAATCTTGGATTAGCCCTAATTCAGTTTGACCTGAATGGAGGTGGTATAATCAGAACAGTATTGTTCCAAATATTCTGTATTCTGAGCACCCCTTTGCTATGACCGTTTTCAGGAATTTAGTGGAGAAGGGGTGAAAAATTGAATCAGCCATTATAAATCGGCAAGCCATTTTCTTCTAAACTACGAGATCTAAAATATTCTATCTTCTAGGAACAATGTCCAAGTAATAATGTTGGAAAGGATTCAATATCTCATCCTTCAGCCTTTGTGCTTTTACAGATTTGATATAATGTATATGTTACCGTGAATGTCCGCAAATTGGTTAATGTTGACATTCACTGGTAGTCCGAACTGGAATGTCCAAATCCGAAATACTTTTTTTCCTTCTTGGATTTAGTCAGCGTTGCCAGTCAATTTTTCAATTTAATGCAAGGTTTGATGGTGAAAGGTTAGGTTAGGTTGGGTTAGGATAAGCTAAATTTTTAACCCATTTCTGAGATTTACAAGCTATATAATTCAACCTAAGTTAACCAGTAGCGGATCCAGGATTTTAGGAGGGGGGGGCGACTCGTTGCGAAAAATTCCCATTCGAAATTAATTCTAATGTACTTTAGTGATATTGAAAGCTGCATGTCTCTGCTTCTATTCGTCATTTAGCTATCGGTTGTATAGAGCTATCCACAAAAATACATTTATAGGAACACTATCAATATTAGATAACAAATTCTCGCCTCCTATTTCCACTATTAGCAAATTTATCAATAACACTTTCTACACATATGTCAATATCACGGTGAACATGAAGAAGGGCAAGTCCGGTGAGTCTTTCCTCCGTCATTTTATTTCTTAGCCACGTTTTCAATCTTCTCAGGGTAGAAAAACTTCGTTCAACAGATGCCACACTGACAAGTAGGGTCATGAGAATCTGCAAGAGCGCTGAAGTATTCGGGAAAATATCAGCATCGCAGTTCTGTTTCTGTAAATTTTCCCTAGTGTTTCAGGTATTCTACCTGTGCCTGCATTACTTTCTCTCGGACGAAGCCACCGAGTTTTCCATATTGTCGCTTCTCCGGCCAGGGCAGATTCACAAAACGATTGGGAGGGGAAACCCATTACTGACTAGTATCGCTGTGACAAGTCATGAATTGTATTAGCGAATTGTTCTTTGTCCGTTTCCATACAATTTATCGGCAAGAAAATACTGAGCTTAAAAGTGTCCAGCGTTTCAACGGAAAAACGGCTTTCTAAGTCCGAAATGATTGTGTCCAACAAGGGAATAAAAACTGACCGTCTATTATATTCCTCGTATGAACTGAATGGTACATTAATCCGATTCGTTTGCTTTTTCGCTATCCTTGGGACTGTTATTTATAAACCTAGCTCGGTTGCCACTTTAGTTACCTCGTCAAATGTGTTTTTAAACTCGCTTTCACTCTCCCGACGCTTGACTTGCAGCTGGGTAAGAAGGTCCTTAACATGGCTTTCTGCAGACACGAGGTCTAAGCTCTTTTTCTGAAATAGCCGACTGAGCGGTAAAATTAGTCCAGATATGTTACTAAGAGAGTAAATGGTTACTATCAGGTCGGAGGATGTGACAGCAGTCAATAAGGATTTTGCTTTTGCTCCAGTTGTGCATTTTGCCCAGTCGCTAATGATCTCAGGAGCTTCCACTATCTTAGGGAGCTCTACCAGAACCTGCAGTAACGAATCATGCCTTTTGATCCAACGCGTTTCACAAATGCCAGTTAGCTGCGCTTTCATTACTGCGGTTAAAACATAATTGTGCTTTGTAGAAGCACCAAAAAAAGCAACTATTTCTTTTATTACTCCGATGGAGTTTCTAACACTCTGGATAGAAGAAGTTTTTGACATGGAAAGATTTAGAGTATGGTTGAAACATGGGCAATGCAGGGCATTCTTTGGTACCTTTTGAACTTCTTTTACAGCTCCACAATGTTCAGAAACCATCATAGCACATCCATCAGTGACTATGCCCACACAATTTTCCGAGTCTAGCCCAAGAGATCGAAGAAAATCCAACACAACATTTCAAGCATTTCCCCTTTAATGGTTGGTTCGAAGTTTCCAATGCTGTCCGAGTAATATGTTTCGTGTAGGTCTAAAAAACCAACGAAATCTTCACGTCTTGCGCAATTGTAATTGTAGCAAAGGGCAATACTCAGTTGTGATTTGTTTGACACATCCGTTGTTTCATCAACAACCACACTGTAGAACTTGGCAGAATGAACTCGTGCAAGAATTTCTTTTAGAATCTCTTTGGAACAACATTCAGTTAATTCATTCTGTGTTGTTTTGCTTATATAAGTACCATGTACACCTGAGCTTTCAAAATGTTGTTTTAAAGTGATGTCGCCACTTTTGACACAGTACCTTAATATTTCTCGAAAGTTTCCTTCGTTTGTCAATGAGTCCTTTTCTGCAAATAATTCTCATCATCTCTATGGCCAGAAAGAGCAATATTCTGTTGACCCAAGAAAACAATTGATTCTACAATTGGCTTCAATCTCGCTCTATTTTCCTGCACTTGTTGGCTACGTTGTTCGTTTACAAGGCTTAAAATGTTGGTTTCAGGGTTGTCATATTTTAGAAGGAAATGTTTGCCTGCGTCAACTGAATCGCGGTGATACTGATTATTTTCATGAGACACCGAGTCACCGTCTTTTCCAGTTAGCTTAGGAAAAGTCACGAGGGGCTTCTTTACCAACTTTTGCAATTGATTGGAGCCTCCAACCCCTCGAACGTTAAACAAAACATAATATTTACAGAATAAGCCCCTCATCTTATTCGAAAGTACTAGCCAATGAAATTTTTCCAAGCGAGTACGATTTAAAAATCACTTTTCGTTCCTGCCCCGCTTCTTATGGACTGAATAGGGGAAGCTTTTGCTAGACGTTGGAATCCACAAGTTCTGAAGCAATTGGAATCGCGTACGATCATCCAGTTTTTCAAGTCTATCGATATAGCTTCCGATATCATTTTCGTAGAAAGTGCTTATATTTTCGATGTTGTTAGGCTTGGCGATTTTTGCTTAGTTATTGAATAAGAAACAGGTTTTGACGCGCACACTTTTTGAAGCTTCAACGATTTACGAGATGACAAGCTTCAAAATGCCTTGTAAGTTCGGGTGACACCAAACACTAGACAACTGCCTAAATACTTAAGACAGACAGACCTAGTGGCGTCCGATCCTTTTCAAAGATACGTTGATACAAGCGTTGACATCGCAATAAAGTTCCAAAAAATCTAATGATGGAACTTTTTGCCCAAACAAGGGGGGGGAGATCGCCCCCCCCCTGGATCCGCTACTGAAGTTAACCCAATCTAACTTTAACTTACACCATCAAAGCTTCAATAAGACTGAAATAGCTGATTCGCAGAGCTAATTGAATCCAAGCAGAGAAAAAGGATTTCGGACACTCACCGGTGAATGTCGACATTAACCAGATTCCCGCCATCACAGTAACACATAAGCATATGTGAGAGGCGTATATGTTTTGCCAACAAAGGGATTCTCTGGGTCATTTAAAAGCACTAACTCTTCTTTGTGATTTCTCACATTAATGTCTGGCAAGGACCACAAATACTCAGCATGGAGTTCAAGCATGTCTAGGAGGGAGCGAGTCATCCTTAAATATCAACTTTTTTAAATCTTGATAATTTTCATTTAGATCGTCTTTATTTTGCTTTTGTATGGATTTGAATCTACCCCCCCCCCCGTCCTACCAAAAGCAGTCTTCCTCTCTGCATTAATGTCTGCGCATCTAAAAAATGATAGTTTATCCTCTCAACCGTTTTGAACCAAGTAGTTATGCTTAATGTAATTCCCTGTCCACAACTGCCAGTTTTCTAGGACCAGGCCTATACTTGCGCAACTCACAAAATTATAGCCCATTTTCGCTAATTTTACTATTATATTTTTAAGTTATTATATTTATAATTTCTAACAAATTGGACTATTTCTTAGAAATTCTGTTTTTCAATTTTTTTTTATAATAAATTTTATAAATTTAATGAACAAATTTCAATTAATTTTGTTGTCCCTATCACATTGTTTTATTTTTGTAATGGTTTATATTTTTGTTTATTATGTTAATAAAGTAAAAAAATCAATTTTTATTAGTGCTGTTGGTAGAAACTAGACGAGATTGGTATTACTGCTCATCGAGGCGTTACTTTGAGCACAGATGCAGGATCGTTGGGGTAGGTGTAGGCTTCGAAAGCTGCAGAGGTAGAGTCAAGGAAAAGGTATGCAAATATGCCAACCAATAACAGGACAAAGCTACCAAAAGAAACAAGAAGTATTCCGAGCAAGGGGGTTTGGGTCCATTGATGGATGCTAAAAATTGAATTATCCATCTTAGGATTGTACATTGGCTCCTAAAATATGATTTCATATCCCAAAATTGAGTTGAACTTGTGGCAAGGAAGAGCGAGAGACTACAAAGACGAATAAGGAAGAACAGGTGAAAGATGGTTTTAAGGCTGTTTCTTAGGAGAGCTATCGTTTGGTATTAAGATAATTATGTTTGATCACGGAGAAACAGAGGGTCTTCTTGTAAAAAATGATGTGACTCAAAAACTTTCGGTTGTTTTTGCTAGCTTGTTCTCACAAAAGAACCAATCATTTTAAAAAAAGGTGGAGATATTTATCTCTCCCGGTACTGCATCCTTTTAACACCTTTTAACCCAAATAACAATTTGGGCTTTTACAAAGATGTCATACTTTTTAATTTGGAAGTGTAGGACAATAATCACGCTTTTTCTGTTTAGTTTTTGTCCTGGAAACCGTGCTTCAACGTTTCTTAATGCAATTTAACTCATCATTATTCTCCAGCTTTTACAGGATTCACCTTTCTAGCATCACCTTTCTAGCACCTTTCTAGGAAATTACAGTTAGCCGAATTTGAAGTTGTTTTTTTTTTCTTCAGAAATTTAAATAACATTTAATGTCTGTCTTCCACCAATAGATGCTAAACTTTACTGGAGGAAGTAGATTCCTAGGTGCTGGTCGGTTATTCGAAACACACCCAAGAAGTAAAGTTAGGTTAATCCTAATGAAAAACATCAAAACATAATGATAAAATAATACGTTGCAAACAAAATTATGAAAACCTAACGTGACCTAACCCCACCCCCGCCCCTAATGTGCAAATATATTGCCCAAATTTTAAAAGTCCAATGCATTATGTATGTATATATAAATTATAAATTTATTGCCCATCATAAATGTAAAATACAACACTGATGGAGTATAAAGAAATAAAATGGAAAGAAACAAATAAATTCTGACAAATACAAACAGAACCAAAACACAAGAAAAAAAAATTCTCCAATAAGGGCAATTATATGTAAGAACAAACATATTATCAACGACGGACAATTTCAGAGGCGCTTTCACCAATAATCTGCTTCCGATATCTCTCATTTCTTTTCTGCATCGTGGACACTGGACTAGCAACTTCATACCGCGAGGATAGTGATCTGTTGTTAGTCCAGAGAGGCAGCCTTAGCAAATATTTCGCATACTTGTAGAAACACTTCCGTATATCCCTAATATCTGAAGCAGTAAGAAGAGACCAAAATGGTGCAAGGGCAAGTAGATTCGGAACAGAAAATGCATTATAAACGCTAGCTAAGATACGGCGGTTAAATTTAAACTTTAACGCAACTGGTAAACCATACGCATTCCTGGCTTTTCTGACAAAAAAATCTTTCAAAAGTTGACGCGTGGCGCGAAGATTTGACCCAATCGGTACACCAAGATACGTTAGCGTATCTTGTGCTTTAATAACATGTTCACCCAGCTGAACATTTGTTGGGCAATCTGAACGGTGATTGAACACAAGCAACTTAGTCTTATTCTCACTAAATCGAAGACCAATACGTTTATACTCCCTATCGAGAATTCCAAAATTTTCCTCAATTCCAAAGGCTGTTCTACTAATATCAAGAATGTCATCAGCATAGTTAGCTCCAATGCATTGTATCATCCATCACTTGTTTTTGTAGCTATGAAACCGGTTTTCTGATATTTAACCTAAGCATAATTCTCGAACGTGTTTCCAATAACCGACAAGTACCACTATTCCTATTTGAGCAACAAAAAAGGAACTCAAGGAACCGAAAAGTATGTTTGTTCTACGACAAGCTTATAACCAAAATCGGACAGAGAGTAATGATTACATCTATTTACTACGAATGTAGTTACTTTTTCACTTTTGCAAATCACATTTAATATGCCTTAATGTATTTCTTCCATTACAAAGACACGCATAGTTAGCACCAAGAGATTACTGTTTTACAATTTGGTTTTATGGAGTGTTGCATGTTCACTTCCCAGATTTGAGATGATAGCAAGTATCAAGTAATGGAAGAAACATTACTAAACACAAATTAGTTATATGAATAGCAAGTCATAATTGGTAGGATTCCTAATTTCCTTGAGTTGCTCGGTTGGAATCCTTTTCTGCAATCTGAATTCTTTTCGGGTGACTGAAATGGTCTGGACTATTATAACAAGATTACGCGTCGATCTTGATCTGCGGTGGAATTCTGTGGTGATTAAATATGGTTTGATGTAAATTGGACCTTCAACGTTTGAAAGTGACAGATGGCAAGACTTGCTTTTGCTGCAACATGGAGGCATATAGCACGTGAACATACACAGAAATGACATTTGGGGGTCAAATTCCTTGGAAAACGGTCAAATCGGTTAATTTTATGAAAATCTGTTGAGGAGTCGAAAAAGGCCTTAGTTTTCAAGGGGAACGGGTCACAGACCCCCCCCCCCTCGCATTTCCTATGTGCGTCGTATAGCAATAGAGGGAGAATGTAAAGGGAGTTTCAGAAACAGTGACGAAAGGGTTTTTGGTTGAGGCTGCTAGGACTTCCTCATGCTGGTGTTGATGACCTTCCTCCTTGGCAGTAAAAGAAACTGCGAGGATTACATCAGTGGAACTGTTGCTTTGTTAATTTACGAGGGAAAAAAAAGTTGATTTCATTTCTCTCGAAGGCTCCCTCCTCTCAGAAACTATGTACACCAAGCGTGGCGGAACTGTGTCAAACGTTCTGGGGAGTATGCCAAGCGTTTGGGGGATTTTGTGAAGCGTGGTGGAACTGTGCGGCACGCGTGACGTTCCGAGACGGTGCAGGATGTCAACGCCCCCTTGATTTCTCTTTTGGTGCCTAAGAAGCTTTGTTCGAAGAGTCAAGTTTTTAGGGGGGACGCCGATCACTTATGATTTATCACCAATATACTAAATGCTTTCGAAATCAAAACCTCTAAATGATGTTGGACACAGTTTATATAATTAGCAGTATGATCATTCTCTATCTTACCCATTATAAAAACCCGGACCGGGATGCGAGTGCTCCGGAGAACGCTTTGGCAGATATAAACATAAGCGAAGTCAGATCTTTTCACGGGTAGACAAGTCAGATTTTTTTTGGACGCGAAGCTTGGCTTCAACGTTGGAACACTAATTTTGAAGAAACTAATTTTAAATTAATTTATTCCAATACATACATGAAAACCGGTAGTTAGTAGTGTAATGTTATTATTAGATGTTTTTAGGAATAATAGGTTTCGAAGTCTCAAGTTGGTTTCAAAGGCATTTTGAGAAAGTTTCTGCCAAAATACGTGTTCCAGGGTAATTGGACCGCTGATGGCAGATCAAATGAGAGGAGCTGTTTGTACGCGCCGATATAAATATAATATATATATATATATATATATATATATATATATATATATATATATATATATATATATATATATATATATATATATATATATATATATATATATATATATATATATATATATATATATATATATATATATATATATACTACGAAAACTTTACGAAAAAGAAAGTTTTTTTAAAAGAAAAGTCAAGGCCATATTAAACTTAAGATCAGTAGAAATAGAAGCCTACAATAATTCAAACTCAAAACGACCAGAAATTATTATTAAAGAATAAAAAAGGAAAGGAGAATAATTGGTATGACGGTAACACTGCATATAAATTTATATGAATGTATATATAGTGGGCTGTAATAATGCAAAAGGTAAATATGACATTGGTTTAAGAATGGAAAGAAAGACAAGGAATAAATTTACGACGATAATCAAGTAAAAAATAAGTTTTATTTGAACAATGCCATAAAGCGATGACATTTGATTATGATGTGAGATTATTATCTGAGAAAAAAAATATCACGACGTGAAAAAAAATGATAAACTATCCAGTTGCGGATCCAGAGGGGGGGGGCGAGGGTTACCCCCGTAAAGTAGTCTAAAGTAGTGTAATTTACCTAATTAATGCAAGTTTGCATTAATTAAACTTGCTCCTAACGTAAGTTTGTTGGATCAACCTATTTTGCGCCCCCCTAAAAAAATCCTGGATCCGCCCCTGAAACCATCACACCTACTCCACCAGTTATTAGAAGAAGAAAAAATTCCTTATTTTCACAAATGTCATCAACCCCCGCCCCCTTTTTTATAAAATCCTACATAGGCCGATCAGTTGAGTCCACGTAAATAATAGATTAAGTCATAATTTGTATATAAATTAATTCATACCTGTGAGATGGGACACTTGCAAACCACTTGGCTGGCTCACCAAGTTTTTTTCTGCTTTCGCAATTACGAATAATGCACTTGGTAACCATTTCTCAGTGATTGACGATAACAGACTAATCCGCTAAGGCAGAAATAACTGGGAGGAACTTTTTGTTCGCACCGAGACCGAAGACCAGAAATGATCTGCGATAAGCTTACTGTCTATAAACTGTGATGTTGGAATTCAAAGTTCAAAAATGCAAATCTCATATTTTAATGTTTTTCTTGAATCCCTCAACGCCAGTGCAAGGTTTGAAAAAAAAGGGTGTGAGCTATAGGAATTCCTACAACTGGTTCCTTTCTGCTACATCAGAGCCTTGGTCGATGGGTTAAGATTGAAAATATAAATTTAATTTTCAAACTTTGTTCTGCTCCAATTAAGGCTAATGCTGCTGGGAAGAAGGGATAAGATTCTAGTTCTCCGGCTCCATATAGGGGAAATTACTTATATAAAAAGGTACTCCTGTACTAAACGGACTCTTTTATATACTGCAATGCAAACCAGTCACGAAATAGACCGATATGCGTGGTGAAACACAGGCTTACGCTGCCTTGTGGGATATACACAAAGGCAAGGACTATATTTAAAATGTTGTTTTTTGGGGTTTAGAGGGGGAGAAGGTACCTAGGTTAGGTTGTGTTACGTATTTAATATATGCTATGCTTTACCCCCACCCCCCTAATTTGCAAATATATAGTCCAAATTTGTTTATAAACTATTATATATTTATCATATTTTATTTTATTTCATTAGCATTAACCAAACTCGCACTATATAAAAGAGCGCGTTTAGTACAGGAATACCAATAAAAATACTACCCTTAGATTCTTTGATCACTCTAAATTTTATATTTGCCTTTCCGACTTTGTACCACACCCCTCCTGATGGTCCCGTATATAGCCCTAGGATATATACAAAACTAAAAGAAAATGCTAAACCTTTGAAATTCTTACTTTATAATGAGCAGCTTGTTTATATTAATCACATTATCATGTTTTATTCCACTTTTAAATCACTTCAAATAATATTTTATCCTCAATTCTTTTGTAATCGCTTATGTGAAACTTGATTTCATCGAGTAAATTCTAGAGATACCCATTATGCGACACGCCACGAGATGAAAAACAACGAAGAAATATATTGTTAGGGCTGTATATGGGGCCATCAGAGCGGTTGGGGCATTGTCAGTTAGGCCTGACGGATATATCGGCCGACTGATATTATCGGGTCGATATGAGGGTCAGTGTTATTATCAGGTATCGGGAAAGGAATATCGGCTGATATGTTTTTTTACGCAACCTGTCCAGAAGATGGTACTTGATTTCCTCCGGTAATTTTGCTTGTCCAGTCATTGGGGGCGGAGCCACCAGCTAAGCCTGACCATGGTGGAGAGAGCAGCACCGATGAGTCAAAGTATATTTGCTGTCAATACTTGTCAATACACACCTGGTGCCGCAATGTTCTAAATGTATGGTGACTTGAAGAACGTACATCTTCTACCAAAACAACTAAAAAGAACATGAATCAGACAGTTTTGTTTAGTAAATGTTCACTTGTGTGGGTGAAAGATCCAAGTTTCAATCGGTTAAAACCATGATATCCTGTCAGGGGCGCATCTAAGGGGGAGAGGAGGTATTGTAAGGTGGGGGGGGTCTAAGGTTTCGCCGCCGTGTGCCAACACCTTGGAAAATTTCCTTATTCACCTTGGAAATTTAGTAATCAAATTTTCACGTATTTGTGTTTATGTAGCTAAACCGGCCTCTATGATTAATTTTTTTCTTATCTCTCACTTCCGCAAATATCCGCCATTCCTTTTGTGTGCTCAGAAGCTGCTGATCAGAAAAAGTAAAGAAAAGCAAACGATTCTTGTAAATGGCCAAATGTTTGGAATCCACAGTGGATTGAGGTTGTTCTTTGGTGTGTAATAGAAAGGTACACAAATGTGAGTATGAATATGGGCAGAGAATAGGGTGCTTAAACTTTAGGTTAAGTTCCGAAGGGGAATTTATCGGCAAATTATATCGGTGTCGTATCGGTACGATACCAATGTATCGATATCGGACCCCAAAAATCCATATCGGTCGGGCCCTAATTGTCAGAAACGTGAATATGATGTTCGGAAAGAGCATAAAACAAGGAATCGAATGGCATTACTAGACGTTTCCTTCTATAGAGCCGCCAAACTTGAATATTACCGAAAAAGGCCTTGGGCAAAATAATGGAAAACACGATTACTGGATCTTCTTTCTGGCAACGTAAATCGCAGATATTACTAATCCCATCAAAATCAAAGCACGTGAAGGAATTTTGTAAATATTTGTCTTAGATTCGCGATGAATATCTTTAAGCTTGAGGCACCCTTTTTAAATTAATACAACAATAGCAGTTTTGTTCCTGCTTGATTATGTCAGCCTCTGTAACAAAACAAAGCAGCTGTTTATAACATAGTAGTTAATAACAAGGGCGCTGACAAAGGGTCTATGTGGACTGTAGTGTATTAAAAATATTGGGTAAAAAGTGTGATTTGTTTTGTTTCTACGGGTACGCCACTGTAGATATATGTTAAATTTATCTACACTGAGCTGCACTCATTGTTTTTTGGGTCCTTGTATCTCTAGGCAAATTAATAATAATTTTCCGTTGAGGGTGAATTTTTAATTTGTTTAGCATTGACCATAGTGGTGGAAAAATAGCTCAAAAATTTAATAAGTTTACGCGACAAAAATTCAAATAAGTCAGTGAGTTGAAAAAAATGAGCTAATAAAAAAATCACGAAAAATTCGGAATACAATATTGATAAAATTGACCTCCATATGCAGTTATTCAGTTTTTGGTAATTTTTTTCTTCAAAAAACTAATTCTTTTTTTTTTAACAACAGGTGCCATTTTCTCGACTGTAAAATGCACGTGAGTGCGCAGTTCCAAATTATTGGAACTTGGTATGAAGTACCAAGGACATCAGAATAAAAATAGCCCCCTGGACCCATCGTAGGTCTTCTTATACCTGAAAACTGTGATTGTGTAAAATTTTTCTTTTGGTTCTTGTAAAATTAGGAAGTTTTTAGGGCAGATCATGCTTTTGTCAGTGCTGCCTCGCTGAACCGTGAAAATGATTCAGCAAAAGTAATTAGTTAACTTTGACAACGCATTTCACCACTAAAAATTCGAACATTAAAAATCTATTTACTCCTGAAGTATCTTCAAAAGAAAACTGTACCTTTCGATGTTGTTTGGTCTTACATGTTTTTTGCTTATTCTCTGCTGATTTTTTATCCACAGTTTTTTTTTAATTGACTCATGAAATATCTTCTAAAGAAAACAGCACCTTCCGATGTTGTTTGGTGTCATATGTTTTTTGCTTATTTTCTGCTGATTTGTTATTCATTTTTTTTTTCTAATCGACTCCTGAAGTATACAAAAGAAAACTGCACCTTTCGATGTTTTTTGGTCTTGCATGTTTTTGCTTATCTCTGCTGATTTTTTATCCACAGTTTGTTTTTTTAATTGACTCCTGAAGTATCTTCAAAAGAAAACTGCACCTTTCGATGTTGTTTGGTCTCATATATTTTGCTTATTTTCTGCTGATTTTTATCCACGGTTTTTTTTTTTTAATTGGCTCCTGAAGTACCTTCTAAAGAAAACAGCACCTTCCGATGTTGTTTGGTGTCATATGTTTTTTGCTTATTTTCTGCTGATTTGTTATTCATTTTTTTTCTAATTGACTCCTGAAGTATCTTCAAAAGTATCTTCAAAAGAAAACTGCACCTTTCGATGTTGTTTGGTCTTACATGTTTTTGCTTATTATCTGCTGATTTTTTATCCCCAGTTTTTTTTTTCAATTGACTCCTGAAGTATCTTCTTAAGAAAACAGCACCTTCCGATGTTGTTTCGTGTCATATGTTTTTTGCTTATTTTCTGCTGATTTCTTATTCATTTTTTTTTTCTAATTGACTCCTGAAGTATATTCAAAAGTATCTTCAAAAGAAAACTGCACCTTTCGATGTTGTTTGGTCTCATGTTGTTTGCTTATTTTCTGCTGATTTTTTATCCACGGTTTGTTTTTTTAATTGACCCCTGAAGTATCTTCTAAAGAAAACAGCACCTTCCGATGTTCTTTGGTGTCATATGTTTTTTGCTTATTTTCTGCTGATTTGTTATTCATGATTTTTTTTCTAATTGACTCCTGAAGTATCTTCAAAAGTATCTTCAAAAGAAAACTGCACCTTTCGATGTTGTTTGGTTTCATGTTTTTTGCTTATTTTCTGCTGATTTTTATCCACTTTTTTTTCTAATAGCGCGTGCCAAATTAAAAAGAAAAAACGTGGGTGGAAAGTCAGCGAAAGAAAGCTAAAAATATAGGGTGTCAAAAATCTTAAGAACGTGGAGCTATCCTTAGAAGGTGTAGTTGTGTTTGTGGATCAGTAGATCTCTGAATCTGTTCATGAACAGATTTTTTTAATCCGAAAAATTCTTTTTTTTTCTGAAAATTTGTAGGGGAGGGACTGAGGCAAAGAATTAAAGTGGTTTTGACACAAAACTGTCATTATTTGAGGAATTTGGAACATAGTGATGTGTGTATGTATTTTTGACCTTTGGGGGGGGATTAAAAAATTTCCATTGTTTTTAATGAAATTTATAAATGGTTTAAAATCACTCTTTTGTATGTGGTTTATTTCTTATGAAAATGTTAATTTCTTTTAAGAACTAGCTGATTTGAAATACAGAAAAAAAAATTATAGGCTGATCAGTTTTTATGTTTATTTGTTGTTATCTGTAAGTTAAGGGTCTGTTCATGCCTTGCTTTGTTTCTCTTTTTTGGCATATACTAATCGTAGGTAATTGCTAGTTACTTACGAGCTCGTTCACACTCTTTTAGAATAAAAGGTGTTGTGAATTGATTAATCAGTGAAGTAACTTTCTAATGAAGCTGAGAAAATGTTTTTATTTTTTTTTAATTCCAGGAGGTGCCACAGGCTTGGACTCACCCTCTGCCTTGGGGGCTTCCATCTTCATCGGCTATAATTACCCAACGAGCCATGTTTCTTCTTTGCGCCTTTTCGTTATCCTTTTTGCATGGCTTTCCAAAAATGGCTTTTAAAAAGTATTTTTTTTTAAACTAAGAATAAAGTTTGAATTCTAATAGTTCTAATCGAATTCTAATTAAAGAACATCCTAATTGTTCTGTGTTGCCTTGATTTTTCGCATTTAATGGGGTATAATTGAATATAGGATTTATCAATAAAAGGCATAAGTTACATTGTCTATGATTAACTTTGAAAGCCATAATTTAAAATTGGTATGAAAACACAAGACATGCAGTTGCTTGCGCTTTGGGCATCTGAGAGTAACTGTACTCTAGTCATGATTGAATACATGAATTGCAATCCATCCATCAGCGGAAGAAGCAGATGAAACAACGTTTTATTGATTTAGCTGCATTAAATCCAGTCGATTAGAAACACCGTTTCCACCAGTATCATGCCATCATTCTTCATTGATTTGGCAGATTCTGTGACGAAGCTCTCATTACTTTTTCATCATCTTAATGTTGCTCAAATCTAGAGTATGTTGCTTAACGTGAGGTATTGGCAGAGTGTCAGTTGAAAATGACACCTTCGAGTATAATGGATGGCAATAATGGCATGCACTGTTTATGGAGGGCTTAGATACTTAGGACACTGATATGTTTACTCTAGTCAGCTGTACAGAAGTCGGTATCCCTACCCGCATAGCTAGGGGCAAACAACCCATTTCCCTTATTTTTTAAAAGCAATGCTGTCTCTGGAAAATTCGCGTCCTTTGTATGGACCCATGATAATCGTTTATTTGTTGGCAGGTGGTTAGGACTAGACATAACATACCATATCCATTCAAATTTATCAGTGCTGTCCATTCGCCGATCCAGAATTAGGATATTGCTGAGACTAAAGTACCTAAACATGCTCTTGAAAGTGGCAAATTATTCTTTTTTCAACACGTTTCAACAAATTTTTAACGTATTTTCGATCTAAAAACCATATACATCAAATCAATTTGGAAGATGGATAGAGTTGAAACTAAGCTAGCGAATGATACCAAAATTGTCGTCTTATAAAGTCGCAGGAGAGCAGAAAAGCAACGTACTAAAATTTGAATATTTATTTGTCTGTCAATTACTGCCAAATCACTTGCCATTATTAAAAGAATTTGTCGTTTTATCAAATCGCAGGAGAGCAGAAAAGCAACGTACTAAAATTTGAGTATTTATTTGCCCTCAAATCACTGCTGACCACTTTCCGTTATTATCATAAATTGTCGTCCTATAAAATTGCAGGAGAGCAGAAGAGCAGAACTAAAATTTGAATAGAGAACATCCACAATAAATATACAGATAAGAAATGTTTTCTAAAGAAATTAAGAGCATGAATTCCCCTCCCTTTATGTTAATGCAAAGGGCCACTCATGGAATGTAAGGAGGCCTTATACAAAAATATACTTTTTCAGGCTTTAGACCTCCTCCTCATAGACTGAGAGGGATTGGCATGCCACCACGTTTATTATTTAGTGTCAGATTATGTAAAAAAAAAAAACATATTTCTGAAGTTTCGAGTGAATCAACTCGGTCAAATATTTATTACGCGCGATACTAAAGTATATTACGTCTTATGACAGATTAGAGCTTGTCAAATAGACAAGGGGTCTATTTAACTGTTCGTTTTGCACGGACCGAGATTATATTATAAGGTAGATTGCACTGCCGTTCCGCAGTGACTGGGAAATATCATATTCAGCTGAATGATAGTTTTAGTCAATGCGATGTCATAGAATTTTCACTCAAAAGCATTAAGGGCTTTTTGTATTCATCTTAAAAGCCAGGATCATGATAGCAGACATATCAGCGCTAGAACTTCATAAACTGTCTTGAGCCTGTTAGGTCTTTACTATTAAGGCGTCTCATTTCTACATTTTTTTTGTGTAAATCTAGTTATCAGTCCATACTGGGTGAAAGTATCTCTATGCTTCATTTATCAAAAATCAATTGACCACTTCCAAACTTTTTTCAATTGTTGTGTTTTGTCTTGAGTCTATTTTGTGGTCTGCACCAGCCACCTACGCAAGAATTTTGTCGAGGGGGGGAGGGCAAATGATAGACAAACCGACTTTTTTGATAATTTGAATAAGAGGTGCCCAACAACTGGGAAATAATTGTAGTTTTTTTTTTTGTAGAGAGAGGCCGAGGCCCCCTGAGTACGTCTCTCGTCTGTACAATTTGCTTTCTTTGAAAAATGAAAATCTAACAAACTAAGAAAAAACTGAAACGACTGACTATCTATTCCGTGAAAAATATTTTGAAGTTTTTACGGCAACATAACTATCAAAGTAACTAGGACACAAGGGGCGTATCCAGTATTTTTTGAGGGGTTCAAACCCCCTTAGGCCATCAGCTCTCCCCTGGATACGGCCTTGCAGGAAACCAAAATAAAAACATTTTTTTTGCGTCTTGGATTCTCTTAGGTCTGTTCATGCCGGAAAACTGTAATTTCCTAGGATTTATCTTTTGGCTGTTTTAAAATTATACAGGTTTTACGACAGTATCACATTTTTATCCACATTGCCACGTTGAACCGTGAAAATAAATGAGCAAAACTGATTGATTAAATTTGACAACGGTTTTCGTCACACAAAATCCAAAAATCAACAACCTGTCAATTCACAAAGACGACCGAAGACGACCTTCAAAGGATAGCTACATCTTCTACACCTTCTTAAGCTGCTTAGTGCCACATGTTTCAAACTTATTTTTGGCTTATTTTCCACCTATGTTTCCTTTTTTTTTAGTTCGACGCCAGTTGCTATCAAAAACTGCATAAGTACATAGAGAGGTATTTTTTTATTCATATTTATTTCCTATTCCTATATATATATATATATATATATATATATATATATATATATATATATATATATATATATATATATATATATAAAATACATATGTATACACACACACACACATATATATATATATATATATATATATATATATATATATATATATATATATATATATATATATATATTTACATTTATATATATATATATATATATATATATATATATATATATATATATATATATATATATATATATATATATATATATATATATATATATATATATATATATATATATATATATATATATATATATATATATATATATATATATATATATATATATATATATATATATATATATATATATATATATAATTATATATATATATATATTATTATTATTCATTTATTATTATTTATTTATTATCAATTTATTATTTATATTAACTATAAGCAATGTATTTTGTTCCCGATAATGCTGCAATTTTGACTCAATTATTCCTCAGGTAATTTTCAGCAGAATACTTTTTGTGGGATTACTTGTGGCTCATTAATGTGTGCTGTGATGTCAAATGAAATCACTGGAGTGAATTATTGAGGAGAAAGAGCACATTAACAACTTAGAGTAATATATTTTATTATTGAGTTTTTCAAGGGATCACTGACTTTCCGAAATCACGTTCACCAAGTGGCGCGTACCAAGCACGGTGAACATGTGTCAAGTGTTGCAGAACCATTCCAAACGTCGCGGAGACCGTGTCACGAATGTGTCACTGTGTTCTGAGATATGCACCAGGTGGCGGATTGTGGGTGACCCCTGGAGTTTTTAATGTTATGTTTTACCCTTGATACTGTTTATAGTGTGAAACCTGGCACATTTTTTTTTGTTTTTGATTTTAGATTATCAGATTTTTGAAAGTGGTCACTCTCAGGCCCATGAAAGAAACCTAGCAAAGTCAATCATCTAGAACAACGTTTCCGCTCCGAGTTATGGAAAATTTTTTTGTTTGCCCTAAACTCTATTGAATATACTGAGGGGTGAATGCCACGTGTGCTGCACATCTCCGCCACGCTTGACCCCCAAAACTCCCAAAACCCTCGGCATGCACCACATGGTGTGCATGATTTCTGAGAGAGGGAGCCCTCGGAATATAAAAAATATGACACCAAATAGTAAGTCTTACTTACTATTATAGTAAGGCGAACAAGCTTACTGTTCAATACTACTGTGTTTAAAAGTGCTGTTTAATTTGATTGGTTTATTTTTGTGCTGCATTTACACAAGCCAATCATATTATTCATTATATTTGGAGAGACAGACAACCGTGCCTTTTTTTAAACCGTGACTACAAGTGTCAAGTAGCATGATGGTCAGGCCTGGCACTATTTTAAGCCAGTAAAATGAACACAGGACCTGATTGGTTCTTTTGTATGCAGTTTTAAACCAATAAGTTTTGGGTAAGAACATTTTTCAAAGATAAACTCTCTGTTTCTCTGAGCTTACTATGCTTTCTTTGAGCCTTTAGGAAGTCGAGTCTGGCTGTAAAGCTTTTGTTGAGCCTAACCTTCATGATGAAATTTTCGCACCGCGATTAAATACTTGTTCTGGTGACCACTTTCCAGAAATTTGTTATTTTTATGTTCTCTATGGTCCCTTCTTCTTTTTCTGTGAAATGCAAGCTTTAAACACTCCCTTATTTGGAATATAGGCTATTTCTGGGCGTTTCAGACAAAAATATGAGATTTTACTGAAATTATAGACCTGTTTATGAATTTCAAAAGACCTCTGCGGGAAAAAGTCTAATGATGAGAAAGAGAGCAACATATGACACATCTATCATGATCAACAGATAATCTTGACAGAAAGCATTATGCTATGCTTGAATGAGTACATACAATTCGAAGCTGACTTGCTATACCCAAGTCACGAAATTCCACAGAAGCTTTATTTTGTTTTGGACACCCATGGATAAAAAAATATAAGTCTCAGATCTGCTGTGGAAATACGAAAGGCGTTAAGTAACAGTTCCTCAAATGTTCTGGAGATGAATAAAACTGTTTTGAAAAATATGCCTCAATCTCTTGAGATCCAGTCGTGTCTTACCGGTCATCTCATGGTGGGCCTTATGTGACAATCTTCGTGGCTGAGGAAGAGTCGTTCGCTTAACGTTTTCTGGTCTGCAAAACTGTTCAAAATCTGGTTATAACGCGTTTTGAGTGGATTATAAAATTGGGAATATCTCGGGATCGAAACGGGATACGCACAGTTTGATTAAAGCAATCCACCGGGCGTGCCTGATTTCGGTAGAATCAATATTTATCTCATTTTTGACTGATATGTTACGTAACACGTTACGTATTTCCAAAGTGGAGATGCCAATTCAAACTTCAGCTGCGTCAAATCAGAAGACGTTATTTGACAGTTTTTTTGCGAAGCTGTGATCTATATCCTTTCACGTGCACTTTAGACTTCGAGTTCGCTGTTCCGATTTCCAGTCTCTTACGGATATTAACATTCCTGACAAAACAAAACGTGCTAAGAGACTCTTTTTGTGAAGCTATGCTTTATATCTCACAGAGTGCACTGCGGACTGAGTTTGCTGGATCGATCGATTGGCCAAATCTGTTTTCAAATCGTTTTTTTTTAACATACTTCGAGGTTTTGATGTCGAAGCTAAATTAGTTTTATTGTGTTCTAAAGGCTCAAAATATTTTCCTTTTAAAGCAATTCCTTGTTAGTAAGTCATGAAGTCTGTCGACTTCACTTTTCGATAAAAAAAATGGCTATTGCCAAATTAGAAGTGATCTTAAGTTATTAACATATTTAATCGTATCTTGAGTATGTAGATACGGTAGGTGGCTTCAATAAGAGGTTCAATTTTTGGTTTTGTTGTTTTCTGGGTTCGGGTAGCATTTTGGGCTTTTCAAATTATGTCTTTTACGCATAGCCCAGTTGTGGAGGAAGGGTTCTATTTTGGCTAAATTTTCGTATTTCGGCTTAAGATTAACAAATAAAAACTAGACAGGTGTCGTTTATTTTCGACCGTTACAATATTTTGCATTTTATGTATATTTTTCGTCTTCTAAAGAGGGATTAGTTTGGCTATTAATAAAAGAACTGGGAATAAGTGGCCTTACACATATTTTATTTTTTTCACAAAAGTGAGTTTTTTTTTACAAAAGGTGCCATTTTCTCGACTTTAAAATGCATGTGAGTGCGCAGTTCCAAATTATTGGAACTTGGTGTGAACTTGAGAACTTGGCGTGAAGTACCAAGGACATCAGAATAAAAATAGCCCCCTGGGCCCATCTTGGTCTTCTTAGACCTGAAAACTGCGATTGTGTAAAATTTTTCTTTTGGTTGTTTCAAAATTAGGAAGTTTTTAGGGCAGTATCATGCTTTTGTAAGTGTTGCCTCGCTGGACCGTGAAAATGATTCAGTAAAAGAAATTAGTTAACGTTGACAACGCATTTCACCCCTAAAAATTCGTAAATAACAATCTATTGACTCCTGAAGTATCTTCAAAAGAAAACTGCACCTTCTGATGTTGTTTGGTCTTAAATGTTTTTTACTTATTTTCTGCTTATTCTTTATCCATGTTTTTTTTTTCTAAATGACTCCTGAAGTATCTTCAAAGAAAACTGCAACTTCTGATGTTGTTTGGTCTCGCATGTTTGTTTTTTTGGCTGGTTTTTTTATCCACGTTTTTTGTTCTAATTGATGCCCGCTCCTACCAAAAACTGCATAGGGATGTTTTTTTCATGAAAACTTTAAATTTCCGATTTTTGAAGTTATATATGGATGTGCAACTGTTCACTGCACCAGTTCTAACAGTCATTTTCTATTTTCACTGTCTTTGATACTTAGTATTATGAGTTGGGATTCATTCAACCAACTAGCTGAAGATCCTATCTGGCAAAGGGAAAAAATCTACTATTTTCCGAGCATGGAGACTGGAGACCAAATGCAGACTTTCTCGTTTCAGGCTCAGGTCCCCGTTGTATGATGACACATGATTATTTTCAGATTACTGATTAACTGTGAGTTACGGACAACTACCAATTATATAAAATACAATTATAGTTCAGATACGAACTTGCTCTGGAAGAGTGTCCGAATTAAGATTTAAGGCAATTTTGAAGTGGAATAGGTTTGGTAGAAAAATGACTTTAATGGTCTCAGAAAATGCATTCTATCTTTTTTTGTGGCTGATAAAAAAAAAGCTGCGACGAGCTTCAGTACAATATACGCGCTAAAAGTATAATGTTTCTTTCCATATATGGTAATTTTCCAGAACATGTCATTATTTTTCGTAAATACATAACATATTTCCGAAAATGATGTCGGTCAGACAGCCTGTTACTGTCATCCGGCCAGTTTTCAAGTGCAGCCTGCTATGAAAGTACAAACATTTAATATTGCCTGTCTTCTTGAGCGACAAAATGTCTTCAGTTTAATCTTGCTGTGTTAAAGATATTCACTACTCTTAACATTCCATAGGTTTGGATTTTTGAATTTTTTAGTTTTTTTGTCAACCCCTTTTTGTAGTGACTGACTGCTTGTATAATCCATCCAAATTTCAGCCAAGGTAAAATATACGTAAGATAATTTAGAATTAAATCCTTCTCTATTAGAAATTTATAAAACTGTCTAAGAAGTGCTCCTTTTATCTGCCATTCACATTTCTATCATTTTTCCTGCTAAATTTCCGCTTCAATTTTGGTTTAGCTTCATAGTAATAAGATTTCTTTTAAAACTTTTATTTAACTTCCCCTGTATTGGGGAGGAAATCTTAAAGATAAATTTTTCGGAGATTAGATCTTCAAAGAAAATCAAACGCTTACGGCTATGTTGTTCATGATATGAACGAAGTTAGTTATAAAATATGAAAGGTAAGGGCCTAGACTTCTATTGAAATGGAATATGAAAAGGTGAATTTTCTGCTTTGTCTTGTCTTGTGTTGATAATCTTCCGAGTCTCAATCAAGGAAAAATACACGTAAGACCATTTAACGTTAAATTGCTCACTTTTTAAAAATTGATGAGAATATGTAAAGTAATCATTTCAACTACCTTTCACAAGTACATGCTTTATTCTAGTGGATGTTCGTGTTAATTTTATTTTAGCTCTCTCATTAATCAGCTCTCATTTTGAAATGTACATTCACTTTCCGTTTTCTAATTATACTGTATGAACGCCTGCACTAGAATCTGTGAAAAATCCTTGAGATTCCCATAAAATCCCTGCCGAGTGACTTGTTGCATCCATTTTCGCAGCACATCTGTAGCAAAATGTGATGCCAAAATTTACTCGCCACGAGTTCTCACCTCACACATATTGTTGTGTTCCCACTTCCCAATTGTACCGTACAATTCCCACTTTTGTATCATACGATTCCTACCAAATCCCTGCCGAGTGACTTGTTGCATCCATTTTTGCAGCACATCTGTAGCAAAATGTGATGCCAAAATTTACTCGCCACGAGTTCTCACCTCACACATATTGTTGTGTTCCCACTTCCCAATTGTACCGTACAATTCCCACTTTTGTATCATACGATTCCTACCAAATCCCTGCCGAGTGACTTGTTGCATCCATTTTCGCAGCACATCTGTAGCAAAATGTGATGCCAAAATTTACTCGCCACGAGTTCTCACCTCACACATATTGTTGTGTTCCCACTTCCCAATTGTACCGTACAATTCCCACTTTTGTATCATACGATTCCTACCAAATCCCTGCCGAGTGACTTGTTGCATCCATTTTTGCAGCACATCTGTAGCAAAATGTGCTGCCAAAATTTACTCGCCACGAGTTCCCACCTCACATATATTGCTGTGTTCCCACTTCCCAGTTGTATCGTACAATTCCCACTTTTGTTTGTATTTATTGTCGTGTTTTTTATGATTTTTTTTCTGTTTCTTATGAAACGTTTTGGCGAAAAATAGTAGCTTACGGGGCTTCATCACAGGGTCAGGGCTAAGGTCCACCACAAATGATGCATTTTGGTGATCCAGCTGGGGCGAAACAAAATGCAGGAAAGCTTCAAATAGCAGAGGAAGAGATAAAAAAAATTAAAAGGGACTAGGAACTTCATGGGGGGAGTGAAAAATGGAGTTCTGCCCAGAGTGGGCTTGAAGAGGGCCGGGCGTTTGCAGCTGTGTTGGCTTCACGTGGCTTGGTGCTGCAATAAAACGCCAGTTGTAGTAGTAGCATTAGTACATGCTGAGGTGCGGTTGACCCAATATTAAGCTCATACTCATATATTTGCAGTATATTAGTCTTATATAAGTCTTAGTAGCCTTAGTAAGTATATTAGTATATCTTAAATATATCTTAGTAAGTATATTCGTCTTAGTAGCCGAAGTGTTGCTCCTAGATTATCTTATGCAACTTCTCTATTCCTTATGGTCTAGTCCAGGCACGTACGCAGGAATTTGTTTCGGGGGGCCCAATTTGTTTCGGGGGGGGGGCAAATCCTTCAAACCCATTATTCTGTGAGAAAAATCAGAAAATTATGGGAGAATGAAAAAAAATCGTGAGATTTCGGGGGGGGGCCGGGCCCGGAGGCCCTCCCCCTGCGTACGTCCCTGGTCTTGTCACAAGTTTCCAATTTTAGCACCTTGTCAACGTCAATTATTTGTCAGTCTAATTTCTGTTGTGTCAGTCTAACTGGGGTACCTTCAAATTGTTAAAACTTAATATCCTTTCAAATGTATCTCTTTTTGGTGGAGAAAACTCACCAAAATTATTTCCGTTAACGTCAATATATCAAGTTTAACGAGGCATGCAATATGAGGGGGAGTTCCTTTTCCGGGAAGATATCATGACATCTGTTGCCCTCAAGTACCTCGCACCGAAATTTACTCTTTTCAATTAAGCTTGACTCGAAATTAATCTTAAACTTCAGCTTTTTAAAGTTCCTCTCATGCCGTAAACAAAAGAGAAAGAAAACGTTAACAAGAAAGCCAGGCACTTACGGATGGGAGGGATTATTTAGACTGGCGCCCTTCCTCCTCGAAAAGTTGAGCTTTTAACAATTTTCCCTTTAATCTTTCGGTACTGTTCTATTAACCGGACTCTTTTTATATCTCAAACTCGAGCGCGTTGAAAAACATGATACAAGACACCGCTGTAGAGAAATACAATATATAGCGTGGTTTTAATTGCGTATACGATATTTAAAGTGTTTTTTTTTGGGGGGGGGGGAGGGTACCTAGGTTAGGTTACGCATTTAATATGTGCTATGCTTTGCCCCCCCCCCCCCTAATGTGAAAATATATAACCCAAATTCGTTTCTAAACTATTATATAGTCATTCTATTTTATTTCATTAGCATTAACCAAACTAGCACTATATAAAAGAGTCCGGTTAATAGAACAGTACCAATCTTTCTTTCGCTTTATCGAGAAAATATCCCCTGGGAATATCTTCCATAAATCGCCGAGAACAGTCGCCGTAGTAAAAATCCCATCCTTATAAAAAGCTTTAATAAATAAAATCAATCTTGAATAGGATTCGCAATTCTGAACATACTCTGTCAGTTGGTAACGCATGCGAAATGGTAAGATCTTCCCGTAGATTTATAATTTTAATAATACGTTTATGGATCTTCCCTCTTTCATTTATGCATGTTCGAAAGCCAATGCAAAAATAAAACTGGAAATCGTTTAACTTCAAGCTCCAAATGCTTAAAACTTCTAGTGAGGGTAATGCAGGAATTATGGACGGTCGAGGAGAGGCCGTCAAAAAAAAAGAAGAAGAAATTAAGTGGAAAAATAGGCATTGTAGTTTGAAAGCAACAAATTATATCATTGTAGATTTAATTTGGAACATTAAGGGATTGTCAGTAATCATTTCGAAATGGCTCCCCATTATAAATGGCCACCCCCGAAAACTTATCACCATATATAACCATATATATATATATATATATATATATATATATATATATATATATATATATATATATATATATATATATATATATATATATATATCCTGTAGGCTGTATCGTTCTTGTCACGACCAAAGGTTGTATCTGACAGGTTCATATTTATAAAATAATTACTAAAAACCATTTAATCTGTCAGAATTAGGAACAGTAGGGGCTTGCATTCAAAAGGGTCAAAATGTGATTAAAAATGCAATGCCCTTGCGATCATCCCTTTAAAGACATCTTAGCAATTATTTTTGTAAATTTCCTCAAAAGTGTGAAAATGTCAGATACGACCCTTGTGTATAACAGTTGCGATGTTTTTGTGCTGTTTTTATACATCCGCAAATAATTGTATAGTCTTTAAAAATAGAAGAAAAAAAAATCTGGAACCCAAAGGGAATAGGGATCTGGCATAAGCCACTGTTCGTTTGAGGTCCAAATCGACGAAAATTAAGGATGGCGGCGGGGCGGATCTAGAATAAAATCTTGGGGGAGACCCAATGTGACAAGGGTACCAATGAGAAAAATTTTGGGGGTCCAATGTGACGAAGGTGCCAATAATTGACCAAATTGACAAATTTATTCTAAAAAAAATAAAAAAAGCAAAAAAGGATAAGAGGGCACCAGAAAATATCTTGAGGGGGGGGGGGCCCTCGGCACCCTGGATCCACCAGTGATGGGGGGGGGCAATATACTTTTTTAAAATCTAGTGGTTAGACAGAGTTGTAATTTTTCAATTTTTCTTAATGAAAATATCAAAAAAGAAACTCCCCCTCTAAAAAGATATATTTCAAAATCTAGGGGGAACAAAAGATAAAGGGGGTAGATGTCCCCTGTTCTCTCCCAACTGACGCCAATGTTATTCTTTTATGTGCCTTTCTTGAATTTTTTTGTATTTGTAATATTACACCTAAGTAAGTCTCAAATTGCATCTGATATACCACAGCTTAGCTGTCAATATCTGAATCGAAGGTTTTGTGTGTTCTTGCTGACATTCTAAGAAATGTCAACCTGTCAATTTGTTTCTATTTGAGATATGTCAGTCGAATCCAACTTAATTTTTTTGTATTCTCGTCATTATTCTTGGCATGCTCCAGATGTTGTACGCTGGGTATGCTATGGATTGTCTAATATGCTTGTGAAGACTGTTTCGAAGAATATAATTATATTGACATGCTAAGTGCAGCTGTAAAATACTACTTTTTGCGAATTTTTCTACCTTGGTGAAGTCAGGAGTTGACAGACCTTTTTTCTTAGTAGAAATACCGTAGCTCGCTTGGAAATGATCCAAAAACTGCAAACAAAATGAAACATATTAAAAAAATGTGATTGATAACTTCATTAAATGGGACATTAGCAATAGAAAAAATAAATTTTTCTTATAATAAAGCTTTTAAACTTTAAAATATTTTTGACATTAGTTTTGATGACAGGTTATGCTTTACTTGTCAAGTACACATGGAGAAAAATATTTTTTGAAGTTATTTTATAAATTTCGAGAGTATACAAGGCAAGGCCGTATCCAGGGGGGGGGGGGGTTACCCGGTTTGAACCCCCCCCCCCGAAACTTTTGACCGACTCGAAAATAAGTCGAAAATTAGTAAAACTCAGGTAAAAATCAGTAAAATTAGTCGAAAACTGAGTCAAAAATTAGTAGCCCCCCCCAAAAAAAAAAAGTCAAAAATTAGTAAACCCCCCCCCCTGAACAAAAATCCTGGATACGGCCCTGATACAAGGCGATGTGCTCGCAAGCCCCCTCCATCCTCAAGTGCCTTTCACTTACAATTTGAAGACGCAGACAGAATGGAACCCGTTATTACAAAAAAAATAAAAATAAATAAAAGAAAAAAAGGCTTCATGTATACTTGCAAAGGTTTCTTTTAACCGCGCTTAACATTAGAGAGGTTCTTAAAATAGTGGAGAAATACCTATGAAATTTCTTAAGTATAAATACCTTGAAATAGAGAAATGAAATTCTGTCTCCTGGGGAAGTTATATATTTATTGTTTTCTTCCGAGTTAGTCCTTAAATGACCCATGTATTCTCCCCCTCCTTTTCAGGCCATGTAGCCTTTTTGGGGAATAGTGTCAAGTATGAAATTTCTATTTAATTATTTCTGAATGAATCTTTTCCTATGAGTAAATTTTAAGTTAAAAGCAGTCATTAAGGGTGGGTGTGATGAAAATATTTTTAAATATATCGTTTGGATTTGGAACCTGAAATTTGAGTGTTAATTTTACACTACAGCTAAGCTGTATAGGCCATTTCCAGAAAATATTGGTTACTTTTCTTGTAATGAAGTACTTTATGTTGGTTTTTCTTTCTTTTTTAAGTATTTCAGGGCCAAAAGAAGTTCGAATTTTAGACAGTTTCGGAAACACACTATTTTAGGGTCACGCTAACAATGTTTACTGAAAGTCTATGCTATATCGGAAACCTGTCTAGTAAAGCCTACACTTAAAGCAGACTTTATTTGCGGTACTTTAAAATAGAATTGGAAAATTATGTTTCCAAAAATATCTGAAATACAACTCCTGTTTGACATTGAATCAATTTCATATGAAAAATACAGCAGAACATTTTGTCTGCCCTAAACAAACAGTATGTGCAAGGCATGCCACTAGTCTCTACCCCTGAATTGTACAGCGCAAACAGCCAATCTTGCAAATAGTAAATTTTTGTATACAGTAAACAATGAGTGCCAAGCATGCCACTAGTCTCTACCCTTGGATCATACAGCGCAAACAGCCATTCTTTTGTTTTCTAGTAAATTTCGTCCGCTTTTTCTGCAAGTTCATCCGTCATGAAAATTCAATGGATTCGTTGAAATATTTCATTGAACCTTTGAAACTGCATCCGTTAAAAAAACAAATTATTTATTTTCTGCGCAATGCTTTTAGTTTTGCCGATTGCGCTTTAACAGATAAAAAGAACCCAATTTGATACTAACAGATCTATATTTTTCTGCAATAAATTTGGAAGTCTGTACAAAGTAAGTCGGCCAACCAAGATTAGAATTCTGGAAGCTACAGTGATGACAGTGTCTAATTATGGTTCTGAAATGTGGCTGTTCCGAAAGAAGGAGAAGGATTTATTAGATGTTTTCCAGAGGAAATGTTTTTGCTGGATAGCTTTAGGTACCCATCTGACTGACCGTATTTCACAGAGTAAGCTGCACGCTGGCCAGCTTGGGGCGTGGTGTCCAAAATAAAAAAAGAGCTGTGACCGCATTTTTACCACAACTTGGTTGTCTTCAACTGTATGACAGATTGTATTACACAGTTCTACAAATTTGAATTGAAATTATCCCTTTACCAAAGAGAACACACTTCTCCATGGCCGACTTGATGGCACAACCGTAGGTGTTATCCATGTAAACAGTTTCTTGAAAACAAAAATATATTCAGGAGATCTAGAATGAAATTTTTGAATAATGCGTAGAAATCACAATCATTTTTACGAGTATTTTTATTTGTTTGGCCGGTTTAACTTTAATTTTTTTTATTCTAAAATTTTACTGGAAAGTATATGTTCTCTTCCAAAAAAGCATATTTCCTAGCTCAGTATATCCGCTGAGCTTGTACAATTTGTTCCTTTGAAATTTTCAAAACAAATTTCTGAGAAAAATACACAAATGGAAAATGTCTTAGTTGGCATTTATTTTATTGCACGGTTGTACAAATCTGATTTAAAAAACCTTTTACAATAACTCAACTCTTCATGGCAGACTTGGTGGCACAACTATATTTTTTTTGGAGAGGTTGTAAAGTTAAAGCTAGAGTTGTAACTGGGCATGGTGCTATCTTTAACTTAGAAGTCGCTCTCTTTGCACATCCTAAATTATTGTCATGTTTAACGGTGGGAAGAAGTGTCATAAAATTGCCCTTTTAGCCTGTATAAGGTGTTCCAATTATTTAGGGTGTTTAAGGGTGTATGAATGTTCAGTGGGGCATATGATAACTCCATAAAACAAACAACAACAAAAAGAAAACTGATACAGAATTTATATGGCGGTTTTGATAAAAGGACGTAACATACATTTTCACACTTCTGAGATAATTGCCCGAAATATTTGCTAATCTGTTTATAAAGAAGAACCAACAGAGGGATGTATCGAGGGGGCGCCGACTTACCACCCCCTGGTGTTCAGCTCACGACGCTACGTGTTCCTTCCGGACAGTTCCACCACGATTGGTACAGTTTTGCCACGCTTGGAGCGATTGCCAAAAAACTTCGCACAGTTATGACACGCGCCATCTGGTGTACATGGTTTTCGGGAGAGAATAACCCCTCAAAATGTATGTTGAATCAGGAGCGCCAATTGAGGGTAAGGGAGAGCAGTTTCTCCCGACTTTATTTTGAAAAAACCTTTTTTGGGTATTTCCATTGAAAAAAGCAAATTGTCCCCCCCCCCGTAAATTTTGAAAATTAAATTTTTTATGCATCTTCAATTTAAAAAATCAAAAAAAATCCTTGCCCTCCCCTACAGTTTCGCAAACAAGCATCCCTGTGTTCGATCATACTTTCGTTCTCCTCATTCACATTGCCCTGCTGATCAGAACCGTCCAAGGGGGAGGGGGTCCGAGGCAAGCTGTCCCGGGCCCTGTGGCTGAGGGGTTGCACATTTTGATCAAATTTTTCTCTTTGATTCCGCTTTTTTTGCTTATATTTGAGTCGAATGGGAGCGCTGCCATTAATTTTTTTTTCGGGTGCCCCCAACCCTAGGAACGGCTCTGCTACTGATCATCTTTTTACTAACAGCTTCGCAAAAGGTTTTGGCAATTATTTAGAAGATTGAAAGTTCCATATACGACCTTTACACATGACAGCTAACAAAATGTAAGCAACCAATCGCCTGAAGGATTATAAATGATGTTTTTGGAGGGGGAATCTGTAAACCACCAAATTGTGTCTTTAGAGCTGAGTATTGGTCTCTTCTAATTTGATTAATTTTTGTTTATGGCCGTAAGGGCAAGAGTTCGAGCCCTGGGTTCGCTGATAATTTGTTTTGGAACGGGGGTCAGCAGTGTGACTCTCTAAGCTCAGCCAGAGCTGACTCAGCTCCAAATGGGTACCTGGAGAAATCTGGGGGAAAATTTGAGAAGTGTGGGATTATTATCCCCCAACCAAGCATGGCACTTCCAACCGAAGGCAGAGAATAAGGAGCTCAGTACCTGTGCTGTGCAGACCAGTGCCTGGGGGCGAAGAAGTTTGTTTTTAAAGTTTTTAGATCGGGAAAAGAAAGAGTGAGTTTAAGCAAAGTATGAACACATACTGAACAAGTACTGACAAAACCTATCCTCTCCACACAAAAAAAAGTGACCCTTTGTCCGCGTCTCCGGAAACGATTCCATACCTATGCGAACCTGGCGAATAAATCACAAGTTCCGTAGGTGATTAGGCTATACTTGTTCTGTAAAAGCTGTATTAAATTTAATTTATTGGCTCGGAGCGATTAAGTAGTACAGCATTTTTCCCCTAGAGGCGCTGAGGTACGTGGGGTCACTTTTGGAGAGTTTTGACTGTACTTGTTCAGTAGATGATTATACTTTGAGTTTAAGTAAGATAAGCAAGCAATAAACTTGACCAACTCTTGTTTGTTTTCTGTTTTTGTAGCTTCTTTTTCTGGATGTTGGGAGGGGGTTCACCGGCAAACTGTATGAAAATTATTGGGAAGCACACGACACGTATATAGATTTTGTGAGTAGGCCTACTTATCCATCCATTCTTCCCGTTCTGTATACCGGCTAAAAAACTGAAATTTCTAGTACCCTTCAGCAGAAATCGCAGACAGGTCAAGTCATTAATAGAGGTATATTGTAACACTTGCTTGTGGAGAGGCATCCAGTACCTTGACCATTTGTTTTCAGATCCGAGTTTTATAATGCAAATTCTTTGGAAATATTGTGTGGGTGATTTCTTCATATCATTCTGTCTGCAAGCATGACTTGCAGCATCTATACACAATTATATCTTGTCATGATCTCATCGAAACGCCCAAGAAATAAAGCAAAGCCTTTTGATTATGATCACATATAAATCTTCTTTAATTAATTCCCCAATACTTGATGTAGGTTTTTCATTTTCTTTCTTTCGGGCAGAATTTTACCAAATGTTAATCGTTTTTTTGTAAATATTTTTTTTTACGTTCGTTTTGCGCCCCTCATTGTCACTTATATTCATAGATTCTCAACAACAACAAAAATTTCTACTTTTTATTCCATTTTGAAAAGCAGTTTTGATTTCTTATATATTTATTATGTTAGTTAACAATACAATTTCATCGAGTTAAAGAAAAATTGTCTTATGTTTAGCATCGAGTTAACGAAAAATTGTCTTATGTTTGGGCCTTATATTTATTGCGGAACAAAGACAAACCACAAATGCAAATCTTTGTCCTGTGGATCCCTGATAAATTTCAATAATAGTTCACCAAGATTTGAGTGATTGAATTTCGGACTTGTCATTCTTGTTTTCCGTTTCCCACGGATTGGTTTACGTGGGCTAAATTATACTAACCCAGCAACAAATTTGCTGATTCCCCATGCATTTATGTAAAATACCACACATTCAATCAAGCTGTACATAATTTGATTGCGCTACAATTAGTAACTGCGATCAAACTTTAGGATATGCTTATATTCAATTAGACATCGGGCCTTGGACTGTTCAGTGCAAGGGGTCTGCCGCTCTCCACCACCAGTGTACATCTTGGAGCATCACTTGCTCTTTCAAGCCTATCAAGCCAATTTTTTCATGGAAAAAATGCCAAAAACCGAAATTCCCTTCCCATACATTTTGAAAGGCCTTTTTGTGCATTATTATTAAAATAGAATCGAATAAGTCTTTGTCCCCCCCCCATTATATTTTGTTAGTTGGTGCCCTTGCTACGGATTATGACCCAGTCTGAAAAGGATGCAATTCTTGTGTAACAAAAAAAAAAAAATCTCTGCAGTGAAAGATGGGTTACTACGTCTTTACGAGCTGTTTAATATCGAAATGTATTTTGTATAAACCTTTCCCAAATCTGTTTTAGCAGATCTAGACACAGGAGAAATATGCAGCAGTTCGTGGTAACGAACTGTAAGTAAGGAGCGACCCGGCTCAATGGTAACAAAAACGGACTTTTGATACCAATAGATCCATCAAAAGAATTAGATTTTAATGCTGATTTCAAATATAAAAGTTTCATCAAGTTTAGTCTTACCTATCAAAAGTTACGCGCCTGAGAAAACTCGGCTGATTTTAGGAAAAAGGGGGAAAGACCCCCTAAAAGTTATAGAACCTCAATGAAAATCACACCATCACATCAGCGTATAAGAGAACCACACTGTAGAGGTTTCAAGCACCTATCTACAAAAATGCGTGTTTGTTTGTTTGTTGTTTTTTTTTTACCAGGGGTGATCGTATTGACCCAGTGGTCCTAGAATATCATGGGAGGACTCATTGGAACGGAAATTAAAAGTTCTAGTGCCCTTTATAAGTGAACAAAAAAATGGAGGGCAACTAGGGCCCCTCCCACGCTAATTTTTTCCCCGAAGTCACCCGATCAAAATTTTGAGATAGCCATTTTGTTCAGCATGGTCGAGAATATGATAAATATGTCTTTTAGGATGACTTTATCCCCCGAAGTCCCTGGGGGGAGGGCTGAAAGTTATGAACTTTACCCAATGTTAACATATAGTATTGGTTATTGGAAGTATACAGATGTTTTCAGGTTTTTTTTTATCTGGTAGTTGGGGGTGGGTGGGTCGGGGGCTATATGGGAGGATCTTTCTATAAAGGAAGTGTTAATGGGGGAAGGGACGTTGCTATGAAGGGGGCGACGGATTTCCCATCATTATTAAAGAAAAAGATCAGAAATTAAATAAAAAAAAACAAGTTTTTCAACCGAAAGTAAGGAGCAACATCAAAACTTAAAACGAACAGAAAATATTACGCATATGGGTGGGTTCACCCCCTAGTCAATACCTCTCTCTTTAAGCCAAAGATTTTTTAGTACTTTCATAAGAGCTATTTATTCTAATTAACGGCCTTTGTGATTAAGGGGTCATTTTTAAAGAATTGGGACAGAATTTAAACTTTAGCTTAAAGAGCAAGGTATTGACTAAGGATGAACCCCCTAATATACGTATTAAAAATCTATGAATATAGAAGTTCGTTACGTAAGTTAATTCGTAAGTTACGTTTATTTATTACTAATAAAAACGTTCGTAAATAAAATTAAACAAGTTTCGAGAAAGCCATTTAACCAAATAAAAGTAAAATTAATATGCAATTTTTTTTAATTATTCGTGTACGGTGAGCCAAAACCTGCATTAATTCAAAAACAATCAAAAATGAAATAAAAAAAAACAGTTTTTTTTAACTGAAAGTAAGGAACGACGTTAAAATTTAAAACGAACAGAAAGTATCCCGTGTATGAAAGGGGATGTCCCACCCCCCCCCCCCTCAACGCTTCGCTCTTTACGCTAAAGTTCGACTTTCTCACAACTCTATTTTTTTTAAACAATTAAAAACTTTAGCGTAAATACCGGGGCGTTGAGGAGGGGACAGTCCCTTTCATATGCGGGATAATTTCTGTTCGTTTTAAGTTTTAACGTCGTTCCTTACTTTCAGTTAAAAAAACTTTTTTTTTTTACTTAATCAAATTAAAGATCAAGGACACCTATGTTAAAATGTTTGGAGAACAAAAATCCATGCAAGGTGCAAAACTTGTGGTAAAAAAAAGAAAAAAGATATGGCTGGTTGTTAAACTTTAAATTTGTAGACACTTGACCAGTGGCGTAATTTCGTCAAAATCTTGGGGGGGAAATTTGGAGACGATTTTCCATAAGTGAAAATGACAGTGAAAAATGAGCCATATATACTAAAGAAAACTGACCCGTTTCTCTGGATGCTTGAAGTATGCAGGCTTATCTTAGGTTTGACAAGATTTTTGAAGAAACTAGATGTCAGCTTGGGGAAAACTCGGGTCTATGGAAAGGGCAAACTGGTGTCGAGAGGGGGCTGTTGCCCCCCTTCCCCGAAGCAAATTACGTTCCTGTACTAGACCTATCCCGAAGTGCTTGAATCTCTTTGAAGTTCATATTTATCTTTAAGGAGTATAATTCGATGTGGTCTAAAATTTCATATTAATACTAGGCTATCAGTATTGATTGTAATTCAATAATCTGACATCTGTTCTTCAAAAAATGTCTAAATTTCTTTCAGCTACATTAGATTTAATTCAATTGCAATTACTATTGAGTTTTACAAGCATTTCCTAGCTCAGTTTCGCAATGATTTATGATTCTTCTTAAAAACGACGGTCAAGTTGAGAACTTTGTTGAAAGGTCTATTACCTACTAAGTTACCAAGGCTTATTTGTCTGATGTCTTATGAGGATTAAAGCGAAATGTAATATTTAATTACATTGTTGTGTCCAGTTGCGACAAATGGAGATAGGGCTAGATTTTTTGCCCCCTCTTGCAAGGACGGATCCAGAATTTATTTTCGGGGGGGGGGTTACTAATTTTTGACTCAGTTTTCGACTAATTTTACTGTTTTTTACCTAGGTTTTACTAATTTTCGGCTTATTTTTGACTCGGTCAAAATTTCGGGGGGGGGGGGGTTCAAACCGGGTAACCCCCCCTGGATACGGCCTTGCCCTCTAGATTTATTTTTTTTTGTGTTTTCATAAAAAATACTATTTTTTGTATTTTTATTGAAAATCCTTTTTTTGGCATTTTCAGTGAAAAATATCCCCCTATGTATATATTCCCCCCTAACATTCTCGTGATTTGGTGCCACTAGGTTCCTCAAACAGTTCGTGGTAACTGTACTTATGTATTATACCGCCAACACTCAAGTTTACGTTGTGTAAAACTCGAGAACAAACCGGTTTTATCTGTCTGTATTTGGAAACATTTAGCTTACACTTAGTGGAAAACAAGTGGCGGGTGACAGAATACATTATAATTAAATAATTTGGGCTATACATTTACATATTAATGGGTTGGGGCTAGGTTACCTCCCCCCCATTGTGTGTAAATATATAGCCCAAGTTGGTTTCCTAAGTATTACATTTTCCTCATGTTTTGGTATTTTTCATTAGGATTAACCTAACTTCACTTCATGAGTGTTGGTGGTATAACACATAAGTACCTAAATGTGGTTGTGTAAGCTCCCCCTTAACCAATTCAATCAATCAGCTTGCATTTTCACTGTACTTTGTATTTAAATGCGTTTGGGTCGCATAAACGCAGTCAACAAGGCACGAAAAACTAAAGAAAAAGGCTCTTGGGCACGTGCCATACCTCATCACGAGTCTTCCCTTCAACCTTTTTTGTTTAATTAATTACGGATAATTTCTGACAGGAAGCCGAGTTGCATCCTATGTGGCCAGTTCATTTCCGTTATAAAAGAGGGGTTGTTTAAAGAGATGTCAGCCGCTCATGAGGAAGGCAAACGACCTTCGAATATGAAGAGTGAGAATATTGGGATGAAAAGAAATTATTCCTAGATTTATAAAATGCGTAATAATTATGGGACTTACGGATGATGAATGTAGAGAGAAAATAACGACTTAACGAAAATAACGAGTTGGTAGGATTGGTTTTAGACAGTATTCTTCCAGTTATGCTACTAAAATACATGCCAAAGGGCGCTGAGACTGCTAAATGTCGATTTCTCAGCTTTGGCAAACGGGGCAAAATGCTGCAGATATGTGTTTTTGCCAGAAAAATCTTTGTATGGGATTTTATTAGGACATTCGTTTATATACCATTCGATTCGTCCTTTGAGCTGAATTCAGTGATATATCTAACTCGGAAAGTGACTTTTTATGTATGTGTATTTTTACTTTTGGATGGCCATGTTCCTGAGACATTGCAGATACGCCCTTTTCATAATCTGGGTGCACATAGTGTGTCCTGATTTTCATGTTTGTGTATATTTTCGCAGAAGCTTCAACATATTTAACAATCTGATAAAACACAATGTGAATTTCAAATGTGAAAGTCGTTAGAATCTTTGAATGAATCTAACGAATCTTTGAATTTTGAATGCTCACAAAATTGTCGTCTTGCGTTGAAACATTGAAAGCGCAGGACTAGGGGCAATAAATCACAAACATGTAGGTGGGGCAAGGTTTCTTTTGAAAAAATAATATTTTTTTATTTTTTAAAATCTTTTAAAATCTAAATTTTTTAAATTTTTTTAAAATAAATTTTTTAAAATCTGTGGGGCTCCTTTTGTTTTTTTTTCTGATTTAAAATTTAATTTAAAATACCAAAAAATGTATTCTTCTAAATGTATTTCTATTCCTGCCCCCTTAATCGGTGTCCCTGCATAGGGCTGCAGAAAAACAACATCCCAAAAAATCGCTCAAGCAGCATGAACTACGTGTGCAAAAATAATTTTAATGTCATAATCTCTATTCTCCAGCCTTTTACAGATATACTAAAGAAAACTGGCCTGTTTATCTGGAATCATGCAGACTTGTCTTAGTTCTGACAAGATTTTTTCCAGAAACTAAATTTTATCTTGGGGGGAATTGGGTTATGGGGTAAAACTTGGGTGTGGAGGGGGCTGGTGCCCCCCTGCCCCACCTTCTGCATTTTCTTCCTCGGAAAAACTTGGAAATTACGCCCCTGCATAGAAGAAGCAACAAGGCGGAATTTAACTTTTTATTCTTTTTGCTCCCTTAAAATTTTTTTGTACGCGCGATTTTAAAACCCGTAGGGTTTTGAAAAGGAGAGGTCATGTGTATCTCCACAAATAAAGAATAGTTTAATTGGCTTACGAAAATGCGTCAACGATGTAAACGAATGAAATGAAAGCTCACTTTTTATAGTTGAATTAAAGAAAAGTAATCGCTCTGGTTTTCCCTTTGCTACAACCGAGCTAGTGTTTGTGGCAAAACAAGGGAAAATTTTGACACCATTTGTAGCCAAAATGGTAAAATAATGTAAAAAAAGGTAAAAATATTTGGATCCTTCATATTTCTTCAATAAATCGCGGCAGTTTCACAATTCTCCTTTTTGGAAGATACCCTAACGCTATTTGTCGATTATTCGAAATACATTCAGGAATTACGCTTAGGTTACATCTCAGAAAACTGGTTTCATACCTACAAAACAAGTGACTGAGGATACAATGTATTGGATTTAAACCAAAAGAATTGGACTTGTATAATTTGGGCTATATATTTGCACATTAGGGGGGGGGGGGGTACGTTACGTTAGGTTTCTATAATTTTGTATCTAAAGTATCATTTTATCATGTTTTGTTATGGTACTTGTGTGATAAACCTCATGCCACTCAAGTTGTTCATTCATTGACGCATTGCAGAACCGGTTTTTTTGTTAGGTTATTTCAGCTTAGCGTGATACAAAACAAAGATAACTGACAGATAGATGGAAAATATATAATTTGGGCTATATATTCGCACAATAGGGGGGGGGGGTAAAGTATTGGACAGTGTGAAGCACAATTTATAGAATTAGCAGTATGATCATACCCTATCTCACCCATTATAAAAACCCGGACCAAGGTGCGAGTGCTCCAGAGAACGTTTTTGCAGATAGAAACATAAACGGCATTAGATCTTTTCACGGGTAGACAAGTCAGATTTCTCTTAAACACGAAACAAGTGGAAACCCGCTATTACGAATAATGCACTTTGTAACCATTTCTCATTGATTGACGGAAACAGACTATCCCGCTAATGCAGAAAGAAGTGGGAGGAGCTTTTTTTTCGTACCGAGAATGAAGACCAGAAATGATCTGCGATAAACTTACTGGATAATTCTATAAACTGTGTGTGAAGTTAGAAAACAATTCTTATTACATAATATTCAGAATGATTGTACCTAGCACATTAGACATGCACACCCGCTATAATTTACCCCCATCCCCCCTAATGTGCAAATAAATAGCCCAGATTTGCTTCTAAAGTATTATATTTCTATCATACTTAGGTATATTTCATTAGGACTGAGCGTCAGAGAAACATATTAGAAGAATATTAGGTAGGGGGTATATCATACAAGTACCTTTGTTATATTTCATTAGGATTAACCTAACTTCATTTCTAGGGTGTGTTTCGATTAACCGACAAGCACCATCCTAGCTACTAAACTCACTATTGCATTACAAGTCCTGCGTGATCTTAAAATATAGGCGACACGCCGAACATACCATTGAAATAGAATCAATTCTTGTATCAACCGAACGTCCGAAGCAAATACTATTATACTATGTTTGGATAGATCACCCTTGTAACCTGATGCCGCCCAATGTGCGCGCTCTTTCAGCTGAGTGAGGGCTTAAGCGGCCTACCTGTAATTCAAGACAAGAGATAAAACATTTAATCACCGGATGAAGTGCGGCTTCAGAGAAAGGCGGATTCGTTGTCAGAATTTATACTAAAAGGTTTTAGCTATAGGAGCTAAAATTAGCTTTGTTGGAACTAAATATGTTTTTTAATCAATGAATTATATAGTAAGGCTTGCCTATTGTTTTAATATTAGTATTATTTAACATCCGTTCTTGTAGGGTTAATCAGTAAGATCTTGGTAGGGCTAGCTGAACCAAATTGGCTGATTTGATGTTTAAACTTGAAGTACTATCCCATTATGTGGGCCTCTCGGGTTAATCACTATAGAGTAGGCAATGATAAAACCCGTCTTGACGTCTTAACTGTTATAGAGTAGGCAATGATAGCATGGTTTTCATTGCGTATACGATATTAAACTGTGGTATTTTGGGGTTTAGGGGGGGGGAAGGTACCTAGGTTAGGTTGCATGTTCAATATATGCAATGCTTTACCCTCCCTCCTAATGTGCAAATATATAGCCCAAATTTGTTTATAAACTATTATATATTCATCCTATTTTGCTTTATTTCATTAGCATTAACCAAACTTGACTTTTTAGAGAGGCCCGCATAATGGGATAGTACCAAACTTGATATATGACCTACTCAGAATTGCGGCTAGAGGGGTACATGTGGGCCGATTGAACAGAAGCCCTCTCCCCAAAGGGGCTAAGAATTGTAGCATGAGTGCCTTTTATGGTGCAGAATCGCACATCGGACAATCGAATCCGGACACGAGCGCTAACGCTTCGAACTATTTTTAATATTGGTCTTCGCGGCACTGTTTTGGATGATAGTAGCGACGAGTTTCGGAAGAAGGGTAATATTTTGTGTGTGGATAGTATTGACACTTTCCAAAAGTCTGGATCCATGGATACAATTGAGCTGAGCTGACAATCGGGAAATACTGTACGTAGTCGGGAGTGAGCGCTAAATTATTTGTCAAGCATTGTGGTTTAATTTGCTAAGAGGAATTGGGAAAAAATACACCATTTGTATTAGGGGCTATGGTAGTGAGGAGTATGTAAACAAGTTTTCCGCTCCTTTTATTTGCTCCTCTATATGAGTTTTATTAAATATTAAAAAAAGTGTTTTTTAAGAAACGGAGATTTACCCCAGGCTTGTGCATACATACACCTCAAAAATACCTACCTGATTTCTCCTACTTGGTTTTCCCTTCCTGAATAATATCCAATGCCAGATTACAAAATCAAGGTTTCCTATTAAATATCTGTAATCTTCTGTTAATGGATTTTCTTCCTGGTTCGTTTACCCCTACCCATAGTATATCCCTATATACGTAATTATTTTTAGATTTTTTTATAGTAGAAATTTTTACTTGTAAGTTAATAATACCAAATACTTTTTACAACGTTGCGTGGAACCAGTTATTTTTGAACACATGATTTTTAATTTTTTTTGCGTCTCCTATAGAATTTTTTTATTTCTATTTTATGCTTTTCTCATGAGGCTGAGACCGCACTAGAGAAAGGGCCCCCCGCCATATGTTTTCAATTGTGTCCTTTTCAGTTATATCATCTGATTAAAAAACCAACAACACATTTTTCATAAATGAACCACCCCCCCCCCCCATAGAAAATGAATATGGGTCTGTGTGAGCGTATTGGTATCTTGATGCAAAGTAAGGGGACTCGTGGGGAAATCAAAGGGTATAAGCAGGCCTCTCTTCTGAGGAGACTAAAATACCTATTAAGTGCTTTGTTTTGTAATATTCTAAATCATGTTTTGCTTTAAAAAAAAACTTGTTTCTTGATCCCCCCCCCTTGGGATAATTTCTTTGGTCACTTTTGATGTGGAATTAAAAAACAAGGGAACAGCAACGTTATCCTCCAAAATCTTCTGTGTATAAAATAAAATATAAAAAAGACCCTCTCCCACCCCTTCGGAATAATTTACACGTTCAATCTTGATGGGGAGTTTAAAAAAGGGGGGGAACTGTATTCGTCGTACCGCTGTATCTCTTCTTCTAAACAAAATGAAGGTTAAAGACAGGGTCCTACAGAGCCATTGATGGTGCAGGGGGCATCTAGTCGACGTTTCAGTTGCTGGCCCTTTTTTACACGGAGAGGTAGCAACCCTATTGTCAAACCTCGCGGCAGTGGGAATCGCACTCAGGGCCCGATATTGCCAAGTAGAGGATCAATCCACTGAACTACGACAAAGTTTCTAAACGAAATACAAAAAAAAAATTGAAAATGACGTCAGTTTTCTATTTATGGGAAGCGCAACTGCCGCAAAGAAAACTGGAAGTCTAAATTGGCAGCATCGTTCCTGAAAGGGTTTTGGCACTCTCTCGGGTTTAATGTTTTTTATTGCCATAATGTGTACTATTTCTAAATATTACATCATCTGGGATCGTTTGGATTGTCTATTGTTTGTCTTTTATGCGTTTTCAATGAGGAGTCCAATTGTTGCGGTGAACGTAAAACATGGATTTAACATATAGTTATCGCACCCTGAAACATTAATTTAAAAAGGTGATGGCTTCTTAAAGTTTTAAGTCTAAGTCTGAAGTTTGAAAATTTGAAGGCTTGACAGCATCCAAATAAATGGTCTACTGCACTCCTTAAAGGTTTTTGGCACTCTACTCTCCCAGATTTAACATTTTATTGCCATGTAGGATGTACTATTTATTATATTTATTTAAAAATATCTCCCGTTAAAAGTTTTTCAAAGAAAAGTAAATATTACAACCTAAAACGATCAGAAATAAAGTCACGTAGTTAAATAATAGTCAGAGTTAAAACGAACAGAAATTACTGTAAATAAATTATCTGTAACCTAAAGCGAACAGAAATGAAAATGATTTCATTTCATCACAATTTTACATCACAATTTCGCATTTTATCACAATGATTTCATCACAATTTTAATTGTGATGCATCACAATTCAAAGTGGGACTACCACACTCTTACCCCTCTAAAGGCTCGAGCGCATTTGGGCTTTACTAAAAACAAAATATATTTTAAACAGTTTTTCTCCAATATTAAGAATCAAAAGTTTGTCAAAGCTCCAGGAAATATTTCTTTTACATATCTTAAAGCGCAATATCTTTTTATGCACCTTTTAAAAATTTTAAATAATCGATTTGGTTTCATTATTGTGATATTCAGTGAATTTTTCTCAATACTTTCATTAGTAGCAGGCCAGTACCCATGGCTGTATCCAGAACTTTTATTTTGGGATGGGGGGGACAAAACTTAAAAAAAACGAATCAAAATCTGTTTCCATTTTACTAATCGGACAAAAATTGGGGGGGGGGGGGGAGGGGGTCCATACGGTACCCTTCTTCTAGAAGCAGCCTTGTCAGTACCCAAGGCATTAAAAAAAAAATATTTTAATCGCAGAAACAATCTTCGTGGGGCTGGGAAATTGTGGGGAAAAACACTTATCCGTATTAATTTATTGTTAATTCTAAATGTTTGAGTCACAAGAGCCTATCAAAGGGGAATGAATGACATGATGAACTTATTCAGCTTTGCAGTTATGATAGCGCAGACATCCGCCTGAAAAATGATCGTTAATAGTACATTGTCGCTGCCATGTGTGAAGATCGTATAAGATATATTTACGCTTCTGAAATAATTACCAAAAAACGTTTACTAAGCTGTTCTCAAAGGGAGGATCAGCAAGGAAATGCATATTAAAACACAATTTGGTCCTTCTGATCTACCTTGCCCTGTTGAGAACAGCTTAACAAATGTTTTTGACAACTATTTCAGAATTACGAAAATCCCAGATCGTGTCGGATACGACCTTTACGCATTACAGGAACGAAACTAAGATTTATCTTGCAATCCATTTTTTTGCAAAAATTATTTATTGAATGATAAGGTAAAGTGTATTTTAAAGCCAAAAATGGAGCCATGTACACACAAAAAGCACAAAAAGTATATACGTACATCAGCGATCATCATAAGACACTACATTTACTTAATAAACTAGCAATTTCTTTTAGTTAATATAAATCACAGTTTATAGAATTATCCAGTAAGTTTATCGCAGATCATTTCTGGTCTTCATTCTCGGTACGAACAAAAAGCTCCTCCCACTTCTTTCTGCATTAGCGGGTTAGTCTGTTTCCGTCAATCAATGAGAAATGGTTACAAAGTGCATTATTCCTAATAGCGGGTTTCCACTTGTTTCGTGTCCAAGAGAAATCTGACTTGTCTACCCGTGAAAATATCTAATGCCGTTTATGTTTCTATCTGCAAAAACGTTCTCTGGAGCACTCGCACCTTGGTCCGGGTTTTTATAATGGGTGAGATAGGGTATGATCATACTGCTAATTCTATAAACTGTGATATAAATGAACCATTGCAACTGAGCCACCGTGTAACTGAACCCCAAAAAACTGAACCACCGTGCAACTGAACCACTGTGAAACTGAACCACCGTACAGCTGAACCCCCATGCAACTGAACCACCCTGCAACTGAACCACCGTGCAACTGGACCCCAGTGCAACTGAACTCCCGTGTAACTGATCCCTCGTTAAATTGAGATCTTGTGCAATTCAACCCCCGTGCAACTCAACCCCATTTCACTAAACCCCTGTGTAACTGAACCCCCGTGCAACTGAATCCCCGTGAACTGAACCACCGTGCAACTAAACCACCGAGTAACTTAACCCTTGTATAACTGAACTCTCGTTCAACTCAACCACCGTACTTACAATGGGTAAACCATACGTTCGACTTTGTACATGTGTCAACCTTGTTGGAATTGTTTGCTTTTTAAAGTCACAATATACCTGACTATCAAGATGATTAATAAAAAACCTCTGTTTTGTTGTCACAAAAACAAAGAAAATCAGACGTTACAAACTCTTAAACGCAGATTTAGTTCTCCTTTTTATGTCTGTTAATGGGGTTTACCTTCGTCCTGTCACTGTCAACAGGTTCAGGCGTTTTCCCCCCCCCCTCCTCTTCTCTTCCAAGAAAAACCAACCCCTGGAAAATATCTCCTCGCGGAAAATATGGTTTTCCAAATTGGAATATTCTATTTTGGGTTCTGTTATTTTTTAGTTTAGCTGAGAAGTCCTAAGGAAGGTCGAAAAGAGGAATTTATGTGTAAGTCTTACCCCACCCCCTCCGTGCAAAAATGTTATTCTCGTGGAAAATCCTCCAGAAACACTCTCTCCCTGCTTCAGAAAACTCCCACACGAAAAATGTCCGTATGTTTCCCGATAACAAACACTATCTGTAAGCAATGGACCAAATACAAAACTTAAAAAGGTACTTAAACTTCTGTAATAGGCTTCTCTGATTGTTTTGTAGCTAGGGAGACAGGGAGATGCCTCAAAAGGTGCATTTTTATGCCAAAACATCTCAATTCTCATTGAGCCTTTGGATAAATACAGAATTAGCTTTAGGGGAGAGATGAGAGGAGGATGGAGGTAGAAATTTGTTATAATTCCCAGACAGTTCTAGTCTTTTTTTAAAGTCATAAGTGATTGGATACCAACCAACCGCAAGGGGTATTTTTCGGGAGGAGATTTTTTATGGGGAAGTATTTTCCAGGGGGAGGGGGTATTTTCCGTGAGGTGGTATTTCCCGGAGGTATTTTCCACAGGCGGTGTTTTTCCCGGGGGGAGGGGGCTGGTTGTCTCCAATCACTTTTTACTTTAAAAAAGGGCACTAAAACCTTCAATTTCCATTCGAACAATAAAAAGTGAATAATAAACGTGATTAACAAAAAACACCACAGTTCTATAAGGGTTGTAGGTTATTCAAAGCTAACAATTGTCAAAGCTTAAGGATTTTATAGAAGGGATGGTCGTACAAACTTTGGAGAAGGCTCATTCGATTGGAAATTGAAATTTCAAGTTCAATTTTGAAGAAACAAAGGTAATCAGAGGACATTCAGCCTCTCCCTCTTAACCGCCATTCTCCCCCCCCCCCAAATGCATCCGATCAAAATTTAAAAAAAATGTTTTTCTTTCAAAAGAGTCTAAAGGTCAAATAAACATGCCTCTGGGGTTAACGACCCCACCATCTACTCCTGGAGCAAGGGATGTAAGTTAAGCTAGTTACTCAATTTTAACAAAAAAGGTTTTTATGGAAAAGATTTTTGTATGAACTTGGGGGGGGGGGGGGGTTGTGCTCATTCAATTGGAAGTCGAAAGTTCCCGTGCATTTTTTAAGAGTTAAAAGTGATCAAAGGGCTTCCACCCCCACCCTCCCTTTTTTCCCCAAAAACATCCGATCGATAATTTTGTGATGACAATTTTATTTAAAACCTATCAAAGGTTAAATACCTATGCCTCCAGGGTTCACAACCCCTAGCCCCTGGTACAAGGGCTGTAAGTTATGCAAGTTGCCTATTGTTAACAAACAAGGTGTGTTTTTTTTATCAAACAGTTCGTGGTAACGAACTGTAAGTAAGGAGCGACCCGGCTCAATGGTAACCGAAACTCTAAAAAACGGAATTTTGATGTCAATAAATACATCAAAAGAATCAGATTTTAATTCTAATTTCAAATATAAAAGTTTCATCAAGTTTAGTCTTACCTATCAAAAGTTACGCGCCTGAGAAAATTTGGCTGATTTTCGAAAAAAGGGGGAAAGACCCCCTAAAAGTTATAGAACCTTAATGAAAATCATACCATCATATTCAGCGTATAAGAGAAACCTACTGTAGAGGTTTCAAGCTTTTATCTGCAAAAATTTGGAATTTTGCATTTTTTGCCGGAAGAAAGATCATGGATGCGTGTTTATTCGTTTTGTTTTTTTGTTTGTTTGTTTTTTATTTTCCCCAGGGGTGATCGTGTTGACCCGGTAGTCCTAGAATACCGTAGGAGGGCCCATTGGAATGGGAATTAAAATTTGTAGTGCTCTTTTTAAGTGACAAAAAAAATGGAGGGCAACTAGGCCCCCTCCCACGCTCATTTTTTTCCCAAAGTCACCCGATCAAAATTTTGAGATAACCATTTTGTTCTGCATGGTCGAAAATATTATAACTATGTCTTTTAGGATGACTTAATCCCTCGAAGCCCCCAGGAGGAAGGCTGAAAGTTATTAACTTTACCCAATGTTAACATTTAACATTGGTTATTAGGACCCGCCTCAATGGTAACTGAAACTCAAAAAAAGGGGATGTTGATACAAATGGATATATAAAAAGAATAAAATTTGAATTCTAATTTCAAGTATATAAGTTTCATTAGTTTTAGTCCAAAGTTAGATGTCTGAAAAAATTTGTCTTATTTTCGAAAAAAGGGGGAAGACCCCTAAAAGTTACAGAAACTGAATGAAAATAAAACCACTGTATTCAGCGCATCAGCGAACCTTACTGTAGAGGTTTCTAGCTATGATCTACAAAAATGTGGAATTTTGCATTTTTTGCCAGAAGAAAGATCACGGGTGCGTGTTTATTTGTTTTTTTTCCCCCAGGGGTGATCGTATCGACCCAGTGGTCCTAGAATATCGTGGGAGGGCTCATTGGAATGGAAATTGAAAGTTCTAGTGCCCTTTTTAAGTGACCAAAAAAAATGGAGGGCAACTAGGCCCCCTCCCACGCTCATTTTTTTCCCAAAGTCACCTGATCAAAATTTTGAGATAGCCATTTTTTCAGCATGTTCGAAAATATTATAAGTATGTCTTTTAGGATGACTTAATCCCCCAAAGTTCCCGGGAGGAGGGCTGAAAGTTATGAACTTTACCCAATGTTAACATGTAGTATTGGTTATTGGGAAGTATACAGTACAGACGTTTTCAGGGGAGATTTTTCCTGGTAGTGGGGGGGGGGTCGGGGGTTTTGTAGGAGGATCTTTCCATGAAGGAAGTTTTCATGGGGGAAGGGTCATTGCTATGAAGAGGACGCCGGACTTCCCAGCATTATTTAAAAAAAGATCAGAAATTAAATATAAAAAACAAGTTTTTCAACTGCAACAGCAGCAACATCAAAACTTTAAACGAACAGAAAATATTACATATAAGATTGGGTTCACCCCCTAGTCAATACCTCACTCTTTAAGCCAGAGATTTTTTTTAGTACTTTCATAAGAGCTACTTATTCTAATTAACGGCCTTTGTGATAGAGCAGTCATTTTTAAAGAATTTGAACAAATTCCAAACTTTCGCTTAAAGAGCAAGGTTTTGAGTAGGGGGCGAACCCCCTAATATACGTATTAAAAATATATGAATATAGAAGTTCGTTACGTAAGTTAATTCGTAAGTTACGTATATTTATTACTAATAAAAACGTTCGTAAATAAAACGAAACAAGTTTCGAGAAAGCCATTTAACCAAATAAAAGTAAATTAATATGACAATTTTGTTTTAATTATTCATGTACAACATCAAAACCAAGATCAAAACCTGCATTTATTCAAAAGCGTTCAAAAATTAAATAAAAAAACAAGTTTTTTTTAGCTGAAAGTAAGGAGCGACATTAAAACTTAAAACGAACAGAAATTATTCCGTATATGAAAGGGGCTGTCCCCGCCTCAACGCCTCGCTCTTTACGCTAAATTTTTAATCTCTCACAAATCTACTTTTTTTTAAAAATAGAAAAATTTTGCGTAACGCACGCGGTGTTGAGGAGGGGACAGCCCTTTTCATATACAGAATAATTTCTGTTCGTTTTAAGTTTTAACGTCGTTCCTTACTTTCAGTTAAAAAAAAACTTGTTTTTTTTATTTAATCAAGAAGAAAGGGTATGTTTGATCTTATAAATAAAAAAAACATGGGGCATTAAGGTCAAACCTTAGGGAAACGTCAAGAAGAATGTCATACAATCAAAAGACATTTTTTCCTTTATCGGTTGTGAAAAGGAAATACCAGCAATATCTACAATGGCTGATGGTATCAACCATCACATCGTTTGGAAAATGTTTAAGAGCATCAAACAGTTCGTGGTAACGAACTGTAAGTAAGGAGCGACCCGGCTCAATGGTAACCGAAACTCTAAAAAACGGAATTTTGATATCAATAGATATATCAAAAGAATCAGATTTTAATTCTGATTTCAAAATATAAGTTTCATCAAGTCTAATCTTACCCATCAAAAGTTACGCGCCTGAGAAAATTTGGCTGATTTTCGAAAAAAGGGGGAAAGACCCCCTAAAAGTTGTAGAACCTTAATGAAAATCACACCATCATATACAGCGTATCAGAGAACCCTACTGTAGAGGTTGCAAGCTCCTATCTACAACAATGTGGAATTTTGCATTTTTTGTCAGAAGAAAGATCACGGGTGCGTGTTTATTTGTTTTTTTTCCCCCAGGGGTGATCGTATCGACCCATTGGTCCTAGAATATCGTGGGAGGGCTCCTTGGAACGGAACTTAAAAGTTCTAGGGCCCTTTTTAAGTGACCAAAAAATGGAGGGCAAATGGGCCCCCTCCCACGCTCATTTTTTTTCCAAAGTCACCCGACCAAAATTTTGAGATAGCCATTTTGTTCAGCATGGTCGAAAATATGATAAAATATGACTTTTAGGATGACTTAATTCCCCAAAGTCCCTGGGGGGAGGGCTGAAAGTTATGAACTTTACTCAATGTTAACATATAGTATTGGTTATTGGGAAGTATACAGACGTTTTCAGGGGGAATTTTTTCTGGTAGGTGGGGGGAGGGGCGGGTCGGGGGCTATATGGGAGGATTTTTCCATGAAGGAAGTTTTTATGGAGGAAGGAACATTGCTATGAAGGGGCGCCGGATTTCCCAGCTTTATTAAAGAAAAAAATCAGAAATTAAATTAAAAAAAAAACAAGTTTTTCAACTGATCAACTGATTGTGATTAAGAAGTCATTTTTAAAGAATTTGAAAAAAAATCGAACTTTATCCTAAAGAGCAGGGTATTGACTAAGGGGAGAAGCCACTAATATACGTTTCAAAAACTTATGAATGTAGAAGCTCGTTACGAAAGTTAATTCGTAAGTTACGTATATTTATTACTAATAAAAACGTTCGTAAATAAAATTAAACAAGTTTCGAGAAAGCCATTTAACCAAATAAAAGTACAATTATTATGCAAATTTTGTTTTAATTATTCATGTACGGTGAGCCAAAATCAAAATCTGTATTAATTCAAAAACGTTCAAAAATTAAATAAAAAAAACAAGTTTTTTTAACTGAAAGTAAGGAACGACGTTAAAACTTAAAACTAAAATAAATTATTCCTTATATGAAGGGGGCTGTCCCCTCATCAACGCCTCGCTCTTTACGCTAAATTTTGAATTTCTAAAAACTCTATTTTTTTTAAACAATGAAAAACTTTAGCGTAAAGAGCGAGGCGTTGAGGAGGGGACAGCCCCCTTCATATACAGAATAATTTCTGTTCGTTTTAAGTTTTAACGTCGTTTCTTACTTTCAGTTAAAAAAATTTGTTTCTTTTTATATAATCTTCAACTAAATCAAGAGGTACTTTGTGCATCCAGTTTAACAAGACGACGTATCTGCAATGTGAACAGCTGAGGGTATAAACCTGAGGGTGTGAAGTTTAGACTTTCTGGGAATGTTTAAGGAAGGTTAAAAAAAAAGCCTGGAGTGCAACCAGTCCCCCTCCCATATCCTTTTTATCTGCAATCTCCTCAAAGACATCTGATCAAATTTCGTTATCTAGATTCACAAAGGTCAAATATTTTAAACACATATGTCTATTACTTAACGTCCAGAAAGGTCTAATTTATCTGAAAAAAAAGAGAAATAAATCAACTTTAATAGTTTGTGACGCTGGATCTTCTTTTTTTTCAAAAATAAAACAATGCTTCTTTATGAATGATATTGACAGGCGTTTGTATCATGACTTTAAGAAACAAACAATTCCAACAAGGTTGAACATGTAAAAATTCTAACTTGTGTTTTACAGAATGATATTGCCTCATATTCTTAGAACACTGAAAAACAGGGTTCAATAGTTCAATTGCACGATGGTTCAGTTGCACGATGGTTCAGTTACACGAGGGTTCAGTCGCAAGGTGGTTCAGTTGCAAGGTGGTTCAGTTGCAAGGTGGTTCAGTTGCACGGTGGTTCAGTTGCATGGGAGTTCAGTTAAATGGGGTTGTATTTGCACGGGGGTTTAGTTGCACAAGGGTTTAGTTAAATTTGGTTCAGTCGCACGGTGGTTCAGTAACACGGTGGTTCAGTTGTACGAGGGTTCAGTCGCAAGGTGGTTCAGTTGCAAGGTGGTTCAGTTGCAAGGTGGTTCAGTTGCACGGTGGTTCAGTTGCATGGGAGTTCAGTTAAATGGGGTTGAGTTACACGGGGGTTTAGTTGCACAAGGGTTTAGTTAAATTTGGTTCAGTCGCACGGTGGTTCAGTAACACGGTGGTTCAGTTACAGGGGTTCAGTTGCTTTTGGTTCAGTTATATTGTGGTTCGGTTATACGCACACCTTTCAAGATACCTGACTATTCTACAGATAAATGTGGCGATACACTATATGAGATAAGACATTTGGAAGTATCAACTCAGTGTTTTCGAATATAACTCCCCTTATCGTAGAGAGCCCCTGGCACCGGCTCAAGCAATGCACCAAATTATCCTCCCCGTCTTTGCAAAATGGGCAAGCATACCTGTTGTCTTTGCAGCTTCTTATTGGAAGAATATGGTGTCACTTCTTAGGGGACTCAGAGAAAAATAGAAAAATCAATTAATCACTCCTTATTCAGAAGAGAAGTTAAGGGTTTTGAATTATTGAGGGCACTACGTCCTCGGACTGTTCAAGGTCAGAAGCTTGCAAATAAGTAAAATATTGCTGTTATTATTAACTCACTAGAAGAGCAGGCCGTATGATCAAGTGAGGTAGCATAGGTGAAAATGAATATGGTAAATTTTGTTCTTATAGTTCTCTCTTTGAGTTTTTAGTATACTGTAGTCGTATGGTTTTAATGTATCAACGTAACACGACAATAATTCTGTCATTCGATAGCTGAGATTGCTTTATCCGTCTACCGAATCATATTTTAAAAATTGTCTCTGTTTTTTCTTAGAATTGAAAAATATGATAAAAATAGGTCAGATATGTGGTCAAGTAGGAAACTTGTCTTATTTTCTAACTTGGTTCAGGTTATTCTTTAAGGTCAAAGTCAAATTAATATCCTGATTATGACTCGGTGATGGGTAGGTGTGAAACTAACGTATCCCGAGATGAAAGAATCTTGTTCATTGGTGGAAGTTACAGCAGCAGGCTTGTCACAAGGTTGTTTATTTCACAGGGTACATAAACTTTAGGTGAAATTGAGTGTTTTATTTACTTATTTACGAAAACAAAACTGCAATAGACCAAAGCCCTGTTTTTTTTTTTTTTTTTTTTTTTTTTTTTTTTTTTTTTTTTTTTTATAGTAATAAATGCTTTAATTTAGTTGTACAATAATCTTTTATAAATTATCGGTAATTGCTTTGATAAACTGTCAAGTGAAAATCTGGCATTAGTTTATAAATTATATCAGTGGAATTTCTGGAAGAAAGTGCTCATGTTTTAAAGGTGTCTGGTATAATTTTTTCTTTACTTAATTTTAGATAAAAAGCAGATGGTGCCTCTATGGAGTCGAAAGGTCGTGGTAAACTGCCGATTTGCGGAGGCAGTTTCCAGAAAGAAACAAAACAGATACCAAAATATATATTGCGAGGCCAAAAAAGCCACAAAGAAGATGTTCCAGCTTTACAGCAAAGAAAGCTGCCGGAGCCCCCATCAAGAAGTGACAGCCTGCTCCACTCTAGTTGTGATTTTAGTGAAAAAACTAGTAAATCCGAAATAGGAGGAGCGTCTACGCGTGAAAAATTATCTGTGATTGCGGAGCGGGGTGCACTATTAAATAGTAATGTGCCTGAGCCAGTATACGCAACAGCAACTCGTGATAAGCATAAACACAGTGTAGGTTCAAGAAACGTGGACACCCTAAGCGCTCAAAATGTATCCTCATCAAGACGACCAGCAACGAAGGAGCAATCTTTGAAGCGTCAGGATATATACTCAAGAAATGTTTGTTCTGAAGCATCGGAATATGTAAGCAGTCAATTACCTAAGCCATTACAAAAGTTTCCTGTTAGCTTAAATGACAGAAGTGTAACCCCGCCCGAAAGTGGAATATTTTTGTCTGAATTAGGCTTAGGATCGAAATCTCAACTGCATCCTCATCATAGTCACACAATGAGTGGTGTATCTAGTGAACAAAAGAGTGATTCAGTGAAAAATTCGAAAGTTAGCAACTGGATGTCAAGTTGGCTATTATTTAGGCATAGGAGGAAATCTCCGAATGTAACTACTCCTGTGAAAGATGGGGGGAGGAATAATGTGGAGATCACTGATGCCCGTGAGGAAACTAGTCAAATACTTGGACCGCGGGCTAGATTTAATGAAAGAAAAGAAAGATCCAGAATCCAAAACCGTAATCGCTCTTGCCTTCCACAAAAGGAAATACTTACACAAACAGAAGGTAATGAACTACCATATTCTTTCAAGTTCTGTCCGTTCACTTTACTAGGGGCTAGAGATTCTTCGGGGGGTGGGGGGTCCACAGTCTTCTGTCAGTACTCACTCATACTGTCGCTGGTGCAAAATTTTCTTGAGAGATCGTGAATCTTGAAAGAGGAGCACGTCTACCTGGGATGTGCGCAGGGGGTATCACTCGGATCCCGGCCACCCGAAATCCTAAACTTTTTTGAATTTCTGGGCACTTGTCATTCAAATTAGTAAATAAAATCTTGGGTACTTGTGTTTTATACCGACTACACTCAAGAAGTGAAGTTAGGTTAATCTTAATGAAATATACCAAAATATGATGAGAATATAATACTTTAGTAACAAAACTATGAAAACTACGACAAAGAATTATGGAAGACAGGCCACTCAGAACGGATTATATTAAATACCTAACCTAACCAACCCTATATATTAAATATTTAACTAAAATATATCTGCATAGTAGTTGATCGCACTCAAACTAAGCTAATTATCTCCGAGTGCACACAGAGAAACCGGGTTTTCAACAGATCAAGAACAACAGTGTGGTCGCTATAATGCACAAGTAGCAACTAGTGTTTTATTCCCCCCCGCTCTTGATAAAAGATCCTGCTTTCGTCCCTGCTACCCCCATCGCCCCCTATATATGCCTTTGGTTCTCTCAGAATAAGAAATAGGAGATAATTCTCCAAAAAAGTAGCCAGAAAGAAATTGTAAAGTTTCAAAGATGTGTCGTATCTCTCGTGAAACAATTTTTATATAGTTATATATCGCACATTTATCTCAATGTGATATCTGACAAAAAAAAATGTACACAATAGAACAAATCATGTTGTAAACGTTGAAAGATGGAAGAGCGACTTACCATTGCTGGTATCATAGGTGCATAGAGGCACAGCAAAAATTTGAGGGCTTATCAGAAAAATGTCGGATACTAAAATAGCTATTCTTAAATTCATTGTTTCTGGATATTTGGCACATTTTAATGCGTACTATCAACTGATTTTTAATAGATGGCGTTCCTTGTATGACTTTTAGGGGTAAGCATTGCGTTGTATGATTTTCAAAGAGGAGTTCTATGGCGATAAAAATTACGCTCTCCCCATGAAAGTGAAGAATAGTGTTAAAATTTAAAAAGATTGTAAATTTGACTCTACATGAAGGGGGGCTACGACCCCTTAACCCTTTGATTGTTTTAGGGCTGAACTTTACTTAATTATAACAAGATAAGTTGCTCAACCTATTTTTTGCTATATGTTGGTATCCTCGCATATAAATAAAATTTTAAAATTATTATCAGCAAAAATTAAAAGCTATTTATTTCATACAAATCATATATACTTATGGGTACTTATGCATTAGAAGTAAACCACCACTATACACGAAAGAAGTCAAGTTTGGTTAATGCTAATGAAATAAAATAAAATAGGATGAATATGTAAAAATTTAGAAACAAATTTGGACTATTTATTTTCACCTTACGGGGGGGGGGGGGGGGTAAACATAGCATATATTAAATACGTAACCTAACCTAGGTACCTCCCTCCCCTAAACCCCGAAAACAATCGTTTAAATATTGTAAACTCAATGAGAAACCACGGCTTGCCATCATTTTATCTAGCAAATACCCGTTTGTGTGGTTTTGTGTCTGGTTTCCGTGTACAGTCTATAGCGCTGGTTTAGTTATAATGCATAGGTACCTACTTATGTTTTGTTTGTGAAATGTGCCGCCGTTTGGAAGTAGGCTTATGTCTCTGGAAACAGGGATGTTTTGAGTAAGGCATTTAGATAGTGGTCAAATCATTGCGTCTTTCACGTTGTTGTTCTAATGCAGTTTTAGCCGTATTGTTTTAGGTTTCTTTATTCACAAACAGAAAAAAATCTTAAAAAATACAAACGCTGCACTTATGAAAAAACCCGACTTTTGCTAGTGTGCAGCATAAAATACTAGCCAGGTTCATGAACTCTTATACAATAATTAGAAAAAGGAACAAAAAAGCCAGACTCTTTTAACAACATCATTTCCATAATGCATCCATACCACAACTCCCCTACATCCGTCCACCCTATTTCTCCCTAACACTTCCCCCATCATTCTCTCAATTATAGCACGCCCGAAAGGTTGCTCTTTCTCTCTGGGCACCACTGTACACCCTCCCTGGGCACCGGCTGGGCACACCTAAGCTTTTTTTCAGAGCTTTTACCTTAATCAAACATAATTTACGCATGCTAGGTAAACTTGACTTAAAGTTAACTATTCTAAATTTCTGAAAGGAATTTCTAGAGGAATGATTGGACCAGCATACCTGGAGACACCTGGGCACTGTGCACACCTGTACGCACATGGGAGAGAGCAACCCCTCGAGCAAGCCATCCAAATCCATATACAAAATAGTCTTCTTCTCGCTCCCTACCAGAAAAAATAAAATTACCCTTCATTTAATAAATACTCTTTAAAACCAGAAGATGTTCACCTACTACATACCGGAACGTTTAGGTTTAGTAATTTCCGGCCAGCAGTACATACCGGCAGGTTTAGGTTTAATAATTTCCGGTCAGTAGTTCCGGTCAGTAGTACATACCGGCAGGTTTAGGTTTAATAATTTATAAACAGAAAAACAATTCCAACAAATTACAAACGCTGTACTTATGAATAACCTGACGTTTGTGCTATTGTGCAGTATGAGCTACTAGCAAGGTTCATCAGCTGTAACACAGTAATAAAAAAGGAAAAAACAAACTAATAAAAAAGGAAAAAACAAACAAACAACGAACCAGACTCTTTCAACAATATAATTTTCAAAACCCCCCCCCAGGCCGTATCCAGGGGGGGGGGTTACCCGGTTTGAACCTCCCCCCCCGAAATTTTTGACCGAGTCGAAAATAAGTCAAAAATTAGTAAAACATAGGTAAAAATCAGTAAAATTAGTCGAAAACTGAGTCAAAAATTAGTAAACCCCCCCCCCCGATAAAAGTCAAAAATTAGTAACCCCCCCCCCCCGAAAAAAATCCTGGATCTGCCCTTGACACACCCATACCACAATTGCCTTACCTCCCTTCCTCCCTGCCCCCAACCCCCTTCCTGACTTTGCTTCACGTCCCTACCACTCCTTTTTCCAACTACCCCCCGATCAGAACAAACTATCCAAAACAATATTTAAAATAGGTCGCTTCCCAATCCCCATAAAAAAATAAAATTAAATTACTCGTTGTTTAATAAATACTCTTTTCCTTTTCTCTTAAAAACTAGAAGATGTTCAGCTGCCCTGCTGCTCATCGGGAACAAATTCTACAGAGACCCAAGACACTCTAATCGAGATCCGTACCGTGTGCTCGTTCTATCCTCAACCGCCAAATTGTCTATAAACCTAGTCTCAGAATCATGAATATCACTGTTACCACGGTAAAATTCAAAAAGTACATGGGACTAGGTTATTTGTACACTGGAAAACAAAAACTGCAGCTGGTTAATCACGTAGCTCACCAACGTTAAGCAATCCCAAAGACCTCAAAGAATCACGTGTATCCTCCACTTCTTTAATATGCTTACCTATTATCGTTACTGCTTTGTTTTGCAGGATTACAAAAAAAAATGTTTATATGCATTTTGTTACACTATCGGACAAAAATTTCGGCGCGAGGGTAACCCCCCCCCCCCCCCGGGTTACCCGGTTTGAACCCCCCGGTTTGAAAGACGGGAAAAAATCGGGTAAATCCCCCCCCTCCCGAACAAAAATCCTGGATCCGCTCTTGCTGGAGGGTTCAAATCGCCTAACCCCCCTGAATCAGGGGCAGATCTAGAGCAAAATCTTGGGAGGGGGGGGGGCAATTTGACAAGGGCACCAATGAGAAAATTCTTGGGGGGGGGGCAATGTGACAAAGATGCCAATAATTGACCAAATTGACAGATTTATTCTAAAAAAAGGTGAAGAAAAGAAAAAAACAGGGAAAGAGGGTGCCAGAAAAAATCTTGAGGAGGCCCAGGGTCCCCCCACCCCTTGGATCCGTCAGTGCCCTGAATACGGCCTTAGTTTGTTACTCGTGATGAGTTAAGTGCCATGAAATTTGGTCTGCAAGGATTAACATCCATTCTGACGTTAAATCTACAAATTTGGTTTTGTATTAAAAGTATCAGCTGTTGGAGCTTAATCAATAAAAAGGCACAATTAATTCTTTTTTTTTTAATAATTTGCTTCCATGATATGGTTTAGTTTCAAAAGGTACAAGACTCCTTCCATTTCCGGTTCGTTCTTTCCCTTTTTTCGCAATATATCATGGATCAAAACAAAAGGCATTATTGTTAACAGTTGACTAAACAATAAAATTTAGGAATAGCGTGACCGAGTATTCCCATGTCTGCATGGTTGATCATGGAAATCATTATTCTCAAATTAATATTCTTTTGTCTTTCTGATCTGTCGGCACCTAAACACTATGGCTAACCACAGTAGGTCATGTTCTGGCTGGCGAATATTATTGCGAATTCTCTAAATATTTGCAAACAGGGTTGCAATGCAGAAAATGAGCGAGCGTACTTGTAAAAATGTTGTAAATAAAAAACTGTTCTTTTTATATCATGAAATTTCATATACAACGACTAGGCTAATTATACGAATACCCCTTCCATAAAAATCTCATATGCCCCTGGGGCATAACCTACAAATCTTAACTCCCTGAGGGTTGTGTCAACCTCAGAGGCATTGCTATATTATCTTTGGTCTATGTTGAACAAAATGGCCATCTCAAAATTTTGATTGGATGTATTTGGGAAAAAGAGGGTTTTGGGAGGCTAGTTGCCCTCCGACCATTTTGGTTTGAGGGGGTGGGGTTACCCCACCCCCTATAATCCTTTAAAAGGCTTAAATGTCATTTCTATTTTAGTCAAAACGACGTGCATTTCGAACAGTGTGGTTTTTCTTTCTGAAACATCAACAATGAAAAAAAGAATAAAACCATAATGCTAATTAGATTTATTTCTTGGAATTAAAAAAAATTATTTCTTGGAATAACTACAGTTTTCCTTTCCAGTTGATTTTATTATTTTAAAAGGATATTTTTTTTTGTTTTTTTTTTATTCTGTTTCATTAAAACATATAGAAAATTGGTGTTTAGATAAAACTTTTAAAACGAAATATTGATTATACATTTTTGACGGAATCTGTTTAGTCTGGTGAAGAAATATTATGAATTGACTGTAAATTACCAACTGCATGTAATGGTTTAATGATTTGTTGGTAAATGATTTACCAACTGCCTTTTTTGTGCATAAAAATTTACTATAGACTTTGATTTGTCTATAACTAATGAAACTAGATTGATTGGTAAAAAATAAAATGAAAGTCTCAGCAACTTTCGATTTTTAATATTGTAATGACAAGGAGTAACTGTTTACAATATATTTTGCCTTCTTCAAAGCGCAATTGACGCTCTGGCCTTTCTAGGGTTTCAAAAGGCTTTAATGCTACTTTAATTTGTAGTGCTTTCTTTTTTTTTCTGTACATATTAGGGTCTATTTATTTCTTCATAGTAATTTCTGTGCGCTGTGCATTTGTTTTATTATATGACTTTATTTTGCTTGTTTCGGTTTCTAAGTAGCTTGTTTGGTTTCATTTAAAACACACTTTTTCACATGTTTTTATTCTTGAAAATTGTAGGAATATTTGCAGGAATTGTAGGAATAATTGAAGGTTTTCTCCATTTTCTGCTTAAGAACTAAAATAGTGGATTGCAATTTAAGTTTTAGCGAAATAAAAACATTCAGTCAAAATATTCAATTAGCCCAGTTTTGTACCATTATGTTTTAATTTTATCTTTACTGTAAAATTGCTAGTGCATGGGGAGGGGTATTTTTAACTGTAAAGAATGATCTTCTACAGGATCAAAGCCATCCTGTAGACACCCTTTCGTACACACGTATCTTGATGCACAATTTCATTTAAAAATTATTTACATTGTCTGTTTTGTTGTAAATAGCGACGAAGACCACACTGCCTTTCCATCATAAACAAATAAGTAGAACAACAGGGAAATTTTTTATACAAGACAGTGGAACGCAACTTTAAATGGATATTTCGACCCTATATCCAAGGGCCGTCCTCAGCAAAACAGACGAAGAGAATAAAAACAATATAAAAGAAACTTACATTAAAATTCAATCATTAAAACTGAAAGGTTTTTTTTTTAAATGTTTTAAAACAGCCCTAATATCATTACTTTTGAACAGCCCTAATATCATGGCTGTTTTAAAACATTAAAAAAAAAAAAAACCTTTCAGTTTTAATGATTGAATTTTAATGTAAGTTTCTTTTATATTGTTTTTATTCTCTTCGTCTGTTTTGCTGAGGACGGCCCTTGGATATAGGGTCGAAATATTCATTTAAAGTTGCGTTCCACTGTCTTGTATAAAAATTTCCCTGTTGTTCTACTTATTTGTTTATGTTTTGTTGTAATTGTTAATTTTTATAAAGAAATGCATGGCAAGGTTACCAGGCAGTGCTTTAGCGTTGCCTATACTAAAGGGTCATAAGGCTTTAATGGTTTATTGTTTCATAAAAAAAAAAACTTTATTTGTCATCATAAAGAAAAACTGATATCACGGATAAATACAGCCAGATTTGTTTCCCAAATAATTTGTAGGTTATTAGCTGAGGATCCCTTCGCCCTGTTTACATGTTCTGTAATTTTCAAGCAAAAAATCATCAGCAGAAAAATAAAAAACGATGTTGCGCTACGAATCGATTTTTCGGAATCGATTACGAATCGATTTACGAATCGATTTACGAAAGCGAATTTTTCTTACAATATTTGTTGTCCATAGGCCTAGACTACCTACCCTGAAATTGCTCAAGCTGATCAGTCAATTACAAAGACACCTTTTTTGGGTGTCACAAATCCATACAACCCAATCTTAAAAAAAAAAAAATTAATATATTTTTTTTCAAAATATTAGGCTTGTTTTGCTTCGCACACATGCCCAGGATGTTGCGGAAACATAAATTAGCAGAAACTTAAGTAAGTTGGAAACATAGAGTAAGTCGCAGAAACATGAATTAAACATAAAGTAAGTTGCAGAAACTTAGAAACATAATTTTTCCGGATAATCTTACATAACAAATTGGTACCAGAAATGTTTTTTTTAACTTTTTTTCCTCATTCGTTGGACAGAAGGGCTTTCTTTGGTCCAGTCTAGTTTCCTTCTAAGATCAAGCCAATCAGAGAAAGTTAATATTTGGCCCAGCTACTGGTGTCACTGCTTCTGTTCATTTAGGTCCATCTAGCCCTGTCTACAAGCCCAGTAAATATCAGGTCTGTTGGAACACATTTTGAATACATGGTTTGGGCCTTTTTTCTGGTGCCTCAAATCGGTGCCACAAGACAAAATTATTTTTGATTTTTTTTTTCTTCATTGGGACTGGTCTATGTGATTTACAAGGTGATTTAAAAAAAAAAAAAAATTATAGCCCCATTCAGTCTTTTGGTTTTGGATAACCAAACTCATTCGAAGTCTAGCAATTTGTTTTGGTGTTGGCTGAACAAAGTTTTAACAGTCGTGCTAGTCGAAAAACAAAATTCTGGCCAACTTTTAGGCGTAACAAAGGGGTTTTTCAGGTATTTTTCTGTTGATACGTGTCTTCTTAACCTAGTGACTGGACCTAAGCATTTCAGAAAAAAAAAATGACCCACTCTCGGGCTCCGTTTTCGGATGAATTAACATTTAAACGACAAAAATATTCTCTTTTCGACCCCTTCTATAAATATGAAAATTTTAAGTCCCCTTATCCAATCCCAATACTCCCTGAAATTTCCAACTCAATTTCCCCAGCTGTTTCTGAGATATTACAGACACATTATTTTGATAAGCTGAGTTTACAAACTTTCTTTAGATTTCATGGTACCTTCGCCGTCCGTATACTTTAAGTTCTGATGGGGCTTCTACCACAAAATATCAAGAAAGGGCGGAACCAATTTTATTCGGTTTCCCCTCTGCCCCTTGCATCCAAGTAAAACAATACACTTAATATCTCTTGATTTACCTCGCTACATAACCGTGACTAGATTTTAAGTCATATAGAGGTTATATTTCAGAAATTGTCAGGTGGATACCATACACCCCCTCCCCCACCACACTCTCTGAAACTTTGATGATATTTAGATAACATAGATAGACATAGTGTGTTTTGACTTACCTTACTGCTTCAATACGAATATATTTTAGCTTCTATAGGAAATTATACTGCTAATTATTGTAGGTGGATCGAAGGAAACATATTTTTAGTCCTATTATCTCACTCTCTCATCCAAAAGAAATCGGGAAATTGAAAGCCCCGTAACCACCCTATAACTGAAAGTTTCAATTCCATCCTCCAGGCCGATCCCTGGGATAGTGCATATATATTTCTTTCGGTTGATCCCCACCCCTCCCCCAAGTTAAAATTTAGGTCATTTTGCCTTCCTGAAAGTTTCGGCTCCATCTCCGCAGCCATTTACGATAGATTGCAGATAATGTTTATTGTAAACTCGGATGCCCACAAAGCCCTTTAATTTACTCAAGTATGCATGTCCTTTCAATGGTTTACCCTTGGGACACTGTAGGAAACATTGGCCTAACGGGCGGTCAAAAAGAGCTCCAGCAAGAGCACCCAAGACCGCCTTCTCTTCTAAAACCTACCTGTGAATAAGGGGTAATCAACATAATTTAACGCCATTACCCACGAGGCGCTGTGTCGGCCAGTGTTTCTGATAGTCTTTTTTTCAGTTTAATTGTACTCCTCTCCTAAACTAAAATTCAGGTTTTCTTGGCTACTTTGTAACTCTTCCTGAAAATTTCAACTTAATCCCCCAAGCTATTCTCTGAGATACTGCAAAAAGTGTTTTGTGAGAACTCGGATTCTCAGATTCTTGGAGTCTTTCGACTTACTTTGGTGACTTACTTTCGGATTGATTTATTCTGAATAAAATTTCAGAATAAAGTTATTTAGCACTAATAAAGTACGTTGGTCCATGCTACCCACCATCGCCCCCTATATACGCCTTTGGTTCTCTACGAATAGGAAATAGGTGATTATTCTACAAAAAAGTAGCCAAAAGGAAATACAAAGTATCAAAGATGTGTCGTTACTCTCGTGAACTAATTTTTATATAATTATGTATCACGAATTTATCTCAATATGATAACTGACAAAACATGTACATAAAAGAACAAATCATCTTGTAAATGTTGAAAGATCGAAGAGCGACTTTTTGCCATTATTGGTGTCATCAGTGCATAGTGGGACAGCAAAAGTTTGAGGGCCAGTAGAAGGGGAGGTGCTACTCCGACGAGTCACCCCTGCTGCCACCTGTAACTTTTTTTACATAGTTTATGGATGGTTATGTGTGTTGGTCGATTTATTTGATGTTTTTCATGGATTTTGTCAGTGAGAATGAAAAAACAGGAACTTTGTCACATTTATGTCTGTTTTTCATGGATGGTTATATGTGTTGGTCAATTTATTTGATGTTTTTATGGTCTTTGTCAGTGAGAATGGAAAAACAGGAACTTTGTCACTTTCATGGACTATAGAGTCATTAGGGAGAACACGTGGTTAATGGGGACAATGCTATTGTTGTTGTTTTGGACACGCGATAGAGTCATTAGGGAGAACACGTGGTTAATGGGGTCAATGTTCTTGTTGTTGTTTTGGGCACGCGATAGAGTCATTAGGGAGAACACGTGTTTAATGGGGTCAATGTTGTTATTGTTGTTTTGGGCACGCGATAGCCTCCCTAGGGAGAACACGTGGTTAATGGGGTCAATGTTGTTGTTGTTGTTTTGGGCACGCGATAGAGTCATAAGGGGGAACACGTGGTTAATGGGGTCAATGTTGTTGTTGTTTCCGAACCAACTTTCTTTTCTGGTCAGTCTAGAGTTGGCAGTCAGAGTGAAAGGACTGAAAAATGAATAAATTTGAGAAAGAGAGAATGAGATCGAATCTAGTGTTTATGGAAACACATTTGATTTTGGATGATGATTTTCTCGCCTTTTGGAATAATCATCATTAGACTGATGTTTGAAACTTTGAAAATGAGATTTAAATGCTTATACGCAATTCATTGATATCTCGATCACGACACGTCAGAATGATATTGCGAATATACTTTCATTGCCAATATAGATAGCTCCTCCTTCGAAAGAGGCAATGTTACAGAGTTACTCCTCTTCCCCTTTCCTACACCTTGAATTTATTGAACGAAGAGGATCAGTTTCGTTTTAGCTGTGAGAGAGTTGACATAGGAAACCAAAATGTTCTATGTATATCCACTTTGATCGTACAGTCTTGGCGGTTGGACTCAATGTGAGATTTGTACAATTATTGACGACTATAACGAAAAGCGTAAATTATTTAATCCTTGCAAATTACATAGAGGCTATGCAGTACAAAATAAAGGATGTAATTCATGTCTTGAGGAGGTATGTGCCTCTCATCCTAGCGGGCACCTCTGCTCCAATTGTCACCATGATAAATGTGATCAGTGGGAGAATACTTACCCCGCTATGATTGGAAAGAATACTAAACGCGATTTCAGTTTATTTCTACGAGATTGGTATCGTCGTGGATTTAAATTATTCTGGGAAAAGGAATCTGGTCTACGATTCAACTGTTGGGGTAACAAGACAATCTGGTTTCTACGTCATCGCTGTGACGACACTGCCTACTATGACTATAAACCAAGTGATTTTTATTTGGCAGTTACCGAATGTGATTCACCACTTGAAAACACAGTATGTGATATTGCTTCAAATAGACAGATTGAAACTCGTGAATTTCATAATATGAATGCAAATAGTATCATTGACTATACAAAGAGAAATGACAAGAGTGAAGATACATTGTACTGCAGAAAATGTGACCCCGACTTTGCAGTCAATCAAGATCAATATACAGTGAATCCAAATGATTTTCCAGCATTAGTGGTTCACGACTGTTACCTATACACCGATGAAGAAATCTAAAAGTGGAGATTTAAAGACATTGTTATATATATGCCTTTTATTAATAGACAAATTCACAAACTTGTTTTAAGCACTTTATTCTTAGGGCACTGAAATCAATACTAGATAAACTTTTAAGTATATTTTCCACTAGAAAGTCGTTCAGACGTGGATTGTCACCATAAATATGGAGAAACTGCTTGTAAGTATAGCCACAACATCGGAACACAAAATATAGTAGCGCATGGAAGCCACAGCTTTTAGTCGTTAGATCCTGCACCCTCTTTCGATTTTGAATAATAGTTTTCCCACTGCTTTCAATATAGTTGCTGATGTGAGGCGTGTAGAATGTATAGGGTAGGCCGAGAGGATCAGAAAATTTGATAGTCGTCATTGCTGGATAGACGCACCACTACGGACCCGATCGCAGCGTCAACTAGTTTAGAACCCAAATGCATCGTGTCGTGCTTACGAGAGGAATATAGAATTTAAAGTATGTGTGCCTGAACTGGTCGTTGTAATGAGAAAGAGCGGTATACCTTGTAACAACATTAATTATTTGACGGGTGTTCATAGGACCAAGTCTACCCCCCCCAAGCTCTCAAAGAGCCCCCAGACCCCAAAGACTCCCCGGGCTCCCAAAGACCCTCCCCAGGCTCCCAAAGGTCCACCGGGCTCCCAAAGGACCAATCGGCGCTCAAGGGCCCCCCCCGACCCCAAAAGCCCCGACCCGAGCCCCCCAAGGCCCCCCGGTCCTCAAGGGTCCCCCCAAGCTCCAAAAGGGCCAGAGACCCCCAAAGGCTCTCCTCAGGCCCCCAAAGGTCCTCCCCCGGTCCCCAAAGGTCCACTGGGCTCCCAAAAGACCACCCAATCCTCAAGGGCCCCGGATCCCCAAACGCCCTCCCTGGGCCCCAAAGGCCCTCCCCCGGTCCCCATACATGCACACAAAAACTTACACACACACAAAAACTTACACAAATACACAAAAACTTACACACACGCACAAAAACTTACACACACACACAAAAACATACACACACACACACCAAAACTCACACACACAAGCCAAAACATACACACACACAAAAAAATACACACACACAAACACACACAAACACACAAAAACATACACAAGAACGAGAAAACTAACATGCACACAAAAACTGACATTAACAAAAAAACAAAAAAAAAAAAAAAATAAAATAAAATACAATCACACACACAAACTAACACTCACACACACACGCCAAATCGTACACACACACAAAAACATACACACACACACACACACACACAAAACAAACACATGAACACAAAAAACATAAACACACACGCAAAAAAAATTACACACACACACACACAAAAAACTAACACACACACACACACGAAAACTAACACACACACGAAAAATCTATCACAAACAAAAAATTACACACACACACACACACAAACTTACACACACACACACACACAAAACATAAACACAAAAAAACTTAAACACACACACAAACACACACAAACTTACAAACACACACAAAAAAACTAACAAACACACACACAAGAAAACACACAAAAAAACTTACATACACACATAAAAAATAACACAAGCACGAAAAAAATAAAAAACACACAAAAACTAAAATTCACAAAAAAACTTACACACACACACAAAAACTTACCAACACGCACAAAATCTTACACACACACACAAAAACTTACACACACACACACGAAAAATTAGCCACACATGCCCAATAATACACACACACAAAAACATAAACACACACACAAACACACACACACACACACAAAAAAACAAGCAAACGAACGCAAAAAACCACACAAAAACTTAGAGACACACACACACACACAAACAAACTTACACCCACAATCAAAAAATTACACACACACACACAAAAACCTACACACACACACGAAAACATACTCACACACAAAAACTTACAAACACACACAAAAACTTACACACGCACACGAAAACTTACA